>NC_084704.1:28472003-28778327 GCF_033807575.1 Cydia pomonella | reverse complement strand
TAATCCCATAGAAAGCTCAATAAGACATGTGTTGTGGGTACTTAGACAACGATACATACATATAAATACATAGAAAACACACATGACTCAGGAACAACTATGCATGGTCTTCACATAAATAAATGCCCGTACCAGGATTTGAACCTGGGACCATCGGCTTCATAGGCAGGGTTACTGCCCAGTAGGCCAGACCGGTTCTCATGATTAACAGACATATAAATACATAAAAAGTTAGAGCATTGATAAAGGGTTGTTGATAATTGGATGCTGCGCTAAATAATCAGTTGATCATCTCATTAGCAAACACTTGGAATATAAACTGTACATAACGAAGGCTGTATGTTTTCAGATGCAGGCAGTGGGTTAAATTTGTTGGGAACGAAGACCTGATACATCTTCCCATAGAAAAGTTACATTTATTGAAACATGTATCTGCAGATCATTTTGAAAATAATGCTTTTAATAAAAAAAAATTAAGAAAAAAAATAGTGAAAGATTTTATAATTACATTCTGAGTGTAACGAGGTATTCTAAAATAGAATCCTAGCGTAGTGAGGGATTCAAGTGTTAACGCCTATGGGTGGTATTCCACCTATGCAATTTCTTTGTCCAATATGTATTTCGTCTCACATTTTGATTAATGACAGAGTGAGACGCAATGACATTGGACCAAGAAATCGGATAGGTGGAATACCACCCTAAAGTGGAAATGTTTTTGCTACCACGTGATAAATTTACATACTGCTTTTCACATCACCTATATTATTATGTTACAAATAAATAAATAAATAAATAAATTTAATTAATGGTAACTAAATTAAATAATGTCACCTAAGAAGTATGCAAAAAGAGGAAAAAAAGTGATCCCTCCTAGAAGGGAAAAAAAGTGCTACTTTGATCCTTCCTAGTGGTGAAAAACAACAAGGTGTTCTAAAAAAAAATCGAGTCCACATTAAGCTCGACCACGTATTAGTCCACTCATAGAACTATCCACTATATAACATACAACTTAAATGTGGACTCGATCCTAACTTGATTTCGAGTACAAAATTTGTAGACAAGAGTCTATATTTCAACCCTCCCCATTTTATCGATATCGATAAGAAACGCAAGCGTGTAGCGTACTACACTATTTTAATTGCTTATGTTGGTACTATGGTTCTTTGACAGTTCTTTGTCGTACATTTTGGTAATGATTTGCGAAACAAAGGGATTCCACTCGCTAGTATGGAAGTCCCGTCTCTTAAAACGTAGTGATTATATGCTCTTTGACAGAAACGGCTATCAAAGCAGATATCTCAGTAAATATACCTTTGCCTAAATAATTAAATTAAATTAGTCTGTTTTTAGGGTTTCGTAGCCAAATGGCAAAAAACGGAACCCTTATTTTTCTTTGATTCATATGAGATATACATAGGGATAATAATTATGTATTTGGAAAAATCCTACAAACTCTGCATCCTACAATCTCTCCAACCAAATTAGGTAAGTAATCATATTGATATATAAATGTTGATAATTTATATTTAAAATAGTAATTATTATCTTTGATTGTCATCATACCTACATTTTTGATTACAATCAGTAATAATTTTTAAAGAAAAAAAAACCGACTTCATATGTAGGAGAACGGTGAAAGAACGATTATTGTTGATTTGAGAATTCATACAATGAAATTAAAAAGACAGCGTCTTACGCCTAATTATGTAGAAAAGGAGGTAACATGTTTTTTTTTTGCCACTGCACCCACCTTGACACATTTCAGATTTGCCCTATGGTTGACTGGTAAGATACCTACCCGCAATAGGGTATTCGACTGAATTTAAGATAAATTATTTCAAACCATGCACGAAATAAAGCACCAGATAATTATTAAAAAAACTAAATAGGATAGAAATATAAAAATGTGCCTTGAAAACCTAACTGCTTGGCAAAGAGAACAAATTGCCAAACGTGAACTATGCATCATTGAAGAGTTCCGTTCAGAGATAAAAAAGATATCTTAATTCAAAACGCAAAACTCTCTTGCGCACGGTTGCTTAGATAAAATAATAAATTGCTTAGTCCAATAAATACGTCTTGAGTTAAAAACAACATAATTTTTAAAGGAGAATAAAAATTATTTAGTTTTATCTTTACACATTTTTAAAGCGAATGGTAGTGATTTGAGTTAAGATATTAATTATTCGCCGCAAGAAAAAAAAAGTCTTAGCAAGAGATATAGCACGCTCTTAAAAAACGGTTTTATCTTGAGTAACTCTACCTCAAACCAAAAATATTACCAAATTCCAAAGAAGAAGCACTTAAATTTTCCTTTGAGACTTTTAAGTTTTTAGGCAAGAGCGATTAATTCTTGGTTTGATGTTTTCAATATACAGCCAAGAGCTAAAGCTATTTTAAAAAAGGAGCACCAAAACTTTGGTTTGAGACTTTTAAGTTTTTATACTAGAGCCATTAATTCTTGGTTTGATGTTTTCAACCTACAGTCAAGAGCCAAAGCTATTTCAAACAAGAAGCACCAAAATTTGCCTTTGAGACTTTAAAGTTTTTAGACAAGAGCGATAAATTCTTGGTTTGATATTTTCAACCTACAGTCAAGAGCCAAAGCTATTTCAAAGAAGAAGCACCAAAATATATGTTGCTTTGAGACTTAAGTTTTTACGCAAGAGCGATTAATTCTTGGTTTGATGTTGTCAATATACAGTCAAGAGCCAAAGCTATTTGAAAGAAAAAGCACCAAAACTTTGGTTTGAGACTTTTACATAAAATAGTATCAATAAATTTGATGAAGAGGACAAAAGCGCTGGTGGCCTAGCGGCAAGAGCGTATGACTTGCAATCCGGAGGTCGCGGGTTCAAACCCCGGCTCTTACCAATGAGTTTTTCGGAACTTATGTACGAACATTTGATATTCACCAGTCGCCTTTCGGTGAAGGAAAACATCGTGAGGTAACCGGGCTAATCCCAATAAGGCCTCTAGTTTATTAACCCTCTGGGTTGAAAGGTCAGATGACAGACGCTTTCGCAAAAACTAGTGCCTACGCTCCCATGAGCCGTGGCAAAATGCCGGGACAACACGAAGAAGAAGAAGATGAAGAGGATTAGTGAAAACTACAAAGATTTCAACGAATGACGAAAATCATGTTGGTTTAAGAAAATTAATTCTTTATTCAAGACATACTAAACTTCGCGCTAAGAGATTTCAGCTCTAGATATAAATAATATCATATTTCACATTGAGTAACGTACTCTTGAACCAATGCTTTTTCTTGTTTTTATGGAGAAATATAATTCTCAATTCTGATGATCTCAATGAGTATCTAACCCCAAGAAACAAAGTTTCTTGGCATAAGTTATTTAAGTATTGCACTAAGACAGTTAGGTTCAATTTAAAAAAATACAATACTTAAAACAATACGTAAACGCTCTTGGTGAGAATAATGAGCTTTTTTAAAAATCTTTTTATAGCTCGGATAGAGAATTTAATTTTTTAGGTTAAATAATAAAGTTTGAAATATTTTATATCTTGACGCAAGAATTTTATTGTTTCCTTATATAGGAAACACAAAATGTCTTGACACAAGAGTATTTACTTGGCTGGAGAACTATTTTTTTTCTGTGTTCTGTTCATCATCAGCAGTTCCACTTCATCAAATGTCACTTCTACAAATGTAAATACTTGATTTGTTAAAGAAAATGCAAAAATCACTATTTCATATTTGAAGAGTTCACTCGATTCCTCATGGACCCCTTCGTCAGGACTCGAACCTGACAAAAAATTGTCTTGAAAATCTAATTTACTTAACAAACACAGCGAAGAGGAGAAATCGCCAAACGTGTACTATGCGTCGTTGAAGATCATCCATTCTGATCATCATCAGCAGTTCCACTTCATCAAATGTCACTTTTTTAAATGTAAATAGTTGATTTGTTACAGAAAATACAAAAATCACTATATGTATGCCTTTCACATTTGAAGAGTTCCCTCGATTCCTCATGGATCCCATCATCAGAACTGAGTTTTGACCAAAACGGGACCAATCTGTATATATATAAATTCAAACAAAAAATAATTTTCAAAATCGGTTCAGAAATGACGGAGTTATGGAGTAACAAACATTAAAAAAAATACAACCGAATTGATAACCTCCTCTTTTGAAATCTTGAAGTCGGTTAAAAATAAAACTCGAAGAAAATTAATACACATATATAGAGCCACTAAATTTACAATTATATGGCGCGGATGATATGGTGTCTTAATTTGATTGAAATAAATAGTGATGAGTAGGGTAGAGCGCAGCATTTTGAGCACACTTGAGTTCACCGCTTTGTAATGCCTATAAAAACAATTCAAATTCAAGAAGAGTCTTAGAAAAATCAAATCTACTGGAGACAGACTGATATCGATAAAATATTGATTTGGGACAAAACGTCATTAGTCACAAGTACCTAGTCACAAATATCTTGTTGTACGCATTCATACATAGCAAAATGACAACTTTCCTCGATAGTGAGTAAAGCATAGGTATGTGGTAAGTTGAGGAAGGAAAATATATTGAATAAAACCGGCCAAGAGCATGTCGGGCCACGCTCAGTGTAGGGTTCCGTAGTTACTCTTCCGTCACAATAAGCTAAACTGGAGCTTAAAGTGTAGTAAATGGTACCTTTCACCCGAGTTAAACAAATAGGCAAATTTGCATAATCAGTACCTAATTAAAGTAAGTCTTTTTACTATGAAGGTAAAACTTTTTGCGATAACTCAAAAACAGCTAAACTGATCATGTCCGCTATAGTTTTCATTTAATGTCTTTCTTAAGCTCTACTTCCACGATTTTTTTCATATTTTTTGGACCTATGGTTCAAAAGTTAGAGGGGGGGGGGACACATTTTTTTTCTTTCGGAGCGATTATCTCCGAATATATTCACTTTAACAAAAAATGTTTGTTGAAGACCCCTATTAGTTTTGAAAGACCTTTCCAACGATACCCCACACTCTAGGGTTGAAGCGAAAAAAAAATTCACCCCCACTTTACGTGTAGGGGAGGTACCCTAAAAAAAATTATATTTTTAGATTTTATTGTACGACTTTGTCGGCTTTATTGATTTATATATCCATGCCAAATTTCAGCTTTCTAGCACTAACGACCACGGAGCAAAGCCTCGGACAGACAGACAGACAGACAGACGGACATGGCGAAACTATAAAGGTGGCGACTGACTTGTAACATTTCGGTGTAATGTAACGTGATACAACCCGAGCATTACAACAGTCAGTGCAGCGAGCCGAGCCGCTCGACGCGAGCACCGCGTGCTCCACTCGGCTGTCGGTTTTTACGCGAATCCCTTTGAGTGTTACAAAGGTGGCGACTGACTTGTAACGATCGCCGTGAACGATACATTACAAGCAAATGTTACAAGTCAGTCGCCACCTTAAGGGTTCCGTTTTATGCCATTTGGCTACGGAACCCTAAAAACGAGAGCCTTATAACAAATTGCACAACTAGCCCAATGTTTTCTTACAATTAATTAATTCTATTAAAATAAATAAAAGCTGTATTCAATTCGGTATTTTAAATGAATAAACACATAAAAACCTATTACATGCCTGTAGCACTTATTCTCGTAGATCTATGAGAAATTCTAGTTAATCTCAATGTTTTACCTAATAGGTGCAAATATATATGTATAATTCCTGTCACCTTGTCATGCGCCACATAGGAAATGTGTTTATCTTGGTAATGCCTTTCATTTGTAATTGAATATTCCAAGCTGTCGTGTATTGGGTCCAAGTTTTTTCCCATGCTGTACTCACCCAACTATCCATTTTCCCCGTTCTACCCTAGTACATTGATAGATGCTAATTATTCGACCTAGAAATGAGAATATTCATAAAAATCCTATTGAGAAATTGTACCATATGAGACTAATATACTATAGGAGATCAAGCTTCGCTCGGAAAACATATATTTAAGAGCCCTTATTCCTTGGAGCGTTGTCCGATTTCACGAAATAACGCTCGATAGATGGCGTTGGCGCTCGGTACGCGAGCGCCGGCAACGCGACGCGCGTTTCAATGCAGACTAGAATAATCTTGATAGTTTTCAATATAATGTCAAGCAACATTAATTTTAGTGTTATATGATATCATATGGGCACACTTTATTTTATTTTATATGCACAGTAGTTTTTTTTATGTACACTACTACTAAGTGTACAGACTACAGAGTGTACTATAACCCTTGCTCTTTATTCTGTCTCTTTCACACCAATGGAAAATGAAAAAGTCAGTAAATAACTGCAGGTATAAATAAAGTATATTAGTGCGATAGAGAGACAGATAGTGTTTCGTTGTCGTGACGTAAAAGATTGTCATGTTGGCTATGCACCCATGGCGCCTAGCCAACATGACAATCGTTTGCGCATGTTAGTGCTATAGAGAGACAGTAGTGTTTCGTTGTCGTATCATAAACGATTGGCATGTTGGCTACGCACCCATGATACCTAGCCAAGAAGCCAATCGATTGTACATATTAGTGCGATAGAGAGACAGATAGTGTTTCCTTGTCGTATCGTAAACGTTTGGCATGGTGGCTACGCACCCATGCTGCCTAGTCAAGATGCCAATCGTTTGCGCACATTAGTGCTATAGAGTTTCAGTTTTATTTGAAATCACGTTAGGGTTTGTATTATTATTTTTGACCCGAATGAAGTCCATCCAGGTTCTCATGATGGAGTCAGGAGTTGGTCACCAGGAGGCCTACCGCGAACCACGTTCGACGTGTTGCCTCTCTGTCGCACTTGTAAATTCGTACGTAAGTGTGATAGGGAGGTAACTTCTCGAACGTGGTTCGCGGTAGGCCCTCTGAACTCCTAATCTATTCATTATAATTCCATCGTGTTTGGGCTCAAAAGATTTGCCCTGACGAACACCATCGATCTAGATGAGGTCCAGGGTCACATGACGGAGTCAGGAGTTGGTCACCAGAACTCCCCAGAACTCCTAATCTACTCATAAAAACTCCATTGTGTTTGGGCTCAATAGATTTGCCCTGATGAGCACCATCAATCTAGATGAAGTTCAGGGTCTCATGATGGAGTCAGGAGTTGATCACTAGAACTCCTAATCTACTAATTATAATTCCATCGTGTTTGGGCTCAAAAGATTTCGATAGATCGAAGATAGGTCGATGGTGCTCGTCAGGGCAAATCTATGGAGCCCAAACACGATGGAATTATAATGAGTAGATTAGGAGTTCTAGTGACCAACTCCTGACTCCATCATAAGACCCTGAACCTCATTTAGATCGATGGTACTCGTCAGGGCAAATCTATTGAGCCCATACACGATGGAATTATAATGAGTACATTAGGAGTTCTGGTGACCAACTCCTGACTCCATCATGAGACCCTGGACCTCATCTAGGTCGATGGTGTTCGTCAGGGCAAATCTTTTGAGCCCAAACACGATGGAGTTATGATGAGTAGATTAGTAGTTCTGGTGACCAACTCCTGACTCCAGCATGAGACCCCGGACCTCATCTAGATCGATGGTGCTCGTCAGGGCAAATCTTTTGAGCCCAAACACGATGGAATTATAATGAGTAGATTAGGAGTTCTAGTGACCGACTCCTGACTCCATCATGAGACCCTGGACTTTATCTAGATTGATGGTGCTCGTCAGGGCAAATCTATTGAGCCCAAACACGATGAGGTTATGATGAGTAGTTTAGGAGTTCTGATGACCAACTCCTGACTCCATCATGAGACCCTGGACCTCATCTAGGTTGATGGTGTTCGTCAGGGCAAATCTTTTGAGCCCAAACACGATGGAGTTATGATGAGTAGATTAGGAGTTCTGGTGACAAACTCCTGACTCCAGCATGAGACCCCGGACGTCATCTAGATCGATGGTGCTCGTCAAGGCAAATCTTTTGAGCCCAAACACGATGGAATTATAATGAGTAGATTAGGAGTTCTAGTGACCAACTCCTGACTCCATCATGAGACCCTGGACTTTATCTAGATTGATGGTGCTCGTCAGGGCAAATCTATTGAGCCCAAACACGATGAGGTTATGATGAGTAGTTTAGGAGTTCTGGTGACCAACTCCTGACTCCATCATGAGACCCTGGACCTCATCTAGATCTATGGTGCTCGTCAAGGCAAATCTTGTGAGCCCAAACACGATGGAATTATAATGAGTAGATTAGGAGTTCTAGTGACCAACTCCTTACTCCATCATGAGACCCTGGACTTTTGATGGTGCTCGTCAGGGCAAATCTATTGAGCCCAAACACGATGGAGTTATGATAAGTAGATTAAGAGTCCTGGTGACCAACTCCTGACTCCATCATGAGACCCTGGACCTCATCTAGATCGATGGTGTTCGTCAGGGCAAATCTTTTGAGCCCAAACACGATGGGATTATAATGAGTAGATTAGGAGTTCTGGTGACCAACTCCTGACTCCATCATGAGAACTTGGACTTCATCCGGGTCAAAAATAATAATGCAAACCCTAACGTAATTTCAAGTAAAAATGCGTTTTTCAGAATATCGCCGCCAAATAACACTAGACCCTACTCATAGTGTTGTGTTCCTGCCGGTGAGTAAGGTTGCCAGAGCTCAACGAGGGTCGGGAGGGGGTTAGGGTCGGCAACGCGCATGTAACTCCTCTGGAGTTGCAGGCATACATAGGCTACGGATACTGCTTACCATCAGGCGGGCCGTAAGCTTGTTTGCCACCGACGTAGTATAAAAAAAAGGACCACTGAAAATCCATCGATAAGCGAGAGTCTGTTAAGCATAGTTAGACCAATAGTGGGACCGGATTTTTGCCCTATAAGTTTCGATAATTCTAAAGAGTGAAAAGTGATGTTTATCTGGTATGTGACATATTTTTAAGCATATTTGTAATATATGAAGAAAATTTAGAACGAGCGTTAGATATAAATAAGGTATTTATGTATTTTTATTGATGAATTTTGAATATTGAATTAAAGTACAAAATTTAAGCATCGTCTTTTATAATATGTATGAGGCTTTATGCTATCAAATTTTTAGAAAAAAAATCAACGTGCTACTTTGTCAAACTCAAATTAGCTTATTATTTTGTCAATATTGAATTAAAGTTTGAAAAATCCACAATATCATATCTAAATTCTTAAGTTAATAGGCAAGGCAAAAAATTAGAAGAATAGGATATGTGCTTTACAATGAATATGCGTTTTTTGTCCTGTAAGATCTAATATTGAATTAAAGTCCGTAGAGATAAGTCTATTACTATAAAATAATATATGCAGCCATTTTATGGAAAGTAAGAAATATCTGTGTGTAGCTTGCATTGTAATAGTAAAATCAACTTAAAAAGGCGCGAAATTCATAACCACGCCGCGCTGGTCCGTCAACATGTCGGCTCGGCGCGCGGGAGCCTATCGTAGCCGACCTAGTGAGCGATAGATACCTCGCCCCGCCCGCGCCCCCCGCTCAGCTTCGCAAGCGCTGTTTGTCTTTTCTTTCAAATCATTCATTTGTGTTTATCGTGCACATAAATTAGATGCGGACATTACATGAATTTAATTATACTTAGAATAAAAGTTATTATGACTTCAAAATGAGTGAAAAATGTTTGATATGTGTACTGTACTGACTTAGTAACAGAGAAAAAACGAGGAATTGAGCAGCTAATAACTGCGAGCAAATAATCTTTCTTGGTGATGGAAAAGTTAAATATTTCTACGGGAAGGAGGAACTACGTTTCCATAAAAAGTGTAGATTATACATTGAGTCGAAGGCTATACCGGCGTACAAAAGACTAATGGAGGTGGCATCAGAGGGCTTACCGCGAACCACGTTCGACGTGTTGCCTCCCTGTCATACTTACATACGAATTTACAAGTGCGACAGAGAGGTAACACGTCGAACGTGGTTCGCGATAGGCCCTCAAATGTACAGCCAAGTGACGATGATGAAAATTACATTTTCAAAACTTTTGTCTTTTGTTACCATTGTGTTAGCCGCCTGTACTTACTTTCAACATATATTAGTAGTTTATGTTACTGCTACATAATAAAAGGCATTAAAATACACGAGTGTGGGCTTAGGAAACGAACGAAGTGAGTTTCTTAAAAAGATCACACGAGTGTTTTAATGCCTAATTATCTTATACCTTTAAACGAGCAATTCTTGTATATATATATTTCCGGGATCTCGGAAACGGCTCTAACGATTTTGCTGAAATTTGGTATATGGGGGTTTTTGGGGGTAAACAATCGATCTAGATTAGTCTTATGTTTGGGAAAACGCGTGTTTTCGAGTTTTCATGCGTTTTTCTTTCGACGCAGAATATGGTCGCTAATTTCGTGTTGCCGGCCACTGTCCGTCTGGTCCAGCGAGTTAAGACGCGGACTGCTAAACGAGTGTTACGGGTTCGAATCTCGCCTGGTGACTAGCTTTTACGTTTTTTTTTATATGTTCAATTTTATATATATTTTTTTAATTTTTATTGTTTTAGACAAGTGTAATTTAGTAAAAGAATGTAGTTAAGATTATCACCTATACACCACCATATTACAATAAATAGTTAGTTATAACCGAGCAAAGCTCGGTCGCCCAGGTACTGTATAGTTATTGCAGGTAGTTCGCAATCACATTTTTAGCACAGGCATTATAAGAGAGGTATGGGCATTGTAAATGTCATCTGGCTCTGTGTGGTAGGGCACAGCACAGCGGAGTGTCATTCCAGATCTAGAGCAGAACCCAACTGGGGAAGTACCTCCACCTTACAGAAAATCGCAGCCAAATAACACTAGACCCTACTCATAGTGTTGTGTTCCTGCCGGTGAGTAAGGTTGCCAGAGCTCAACGAGGGGTGGGAGGGTGTTAGGGACGGCAACGCGCATGTAACTCCTCTGGAGTTGCAGGCGTACATAGGCTACGGATACTGCTTACCATCAGGCAGGCCGTATGCTTGTTTGCCACCGACGTAGTATAAAAAAAAAACACAATTAAAATATTTCATACGACATGTGCTAATTATTTGTCTCAGTGTAAACAAAAATATATCATAATTATGATATCAATTTTCAAATTCAAAATGGCGGACATGTTTTATAACTTATTTTAAGAAATTATGAGTAGTTTAAGACTTTAAAAAGCAAGAAATTGTTTCTTGCTTCTGTTTGTATATATATCATGTAGTATTTGATGTTTTCATTATTTTGGAAAGTCCTCAGGGTGCCGATTACGAAAATGACATCCATTATGGAACCCAAGGTGGCGGACATTCATTTTTCTTAAAAATCGGTATGGGTGTCATCTCCGAGGTTCTTCGAGGTTCCGATTACGAAAATGACGTCCATTTTGCAATCCAAGATGGCAAACATTATTTTTTCTTAAAAATCGATATGGGTGTCATCCCCGAGGTTCCTCGGGGATCCGATTACGAAAATGACGTTCATTTTGAAATCCAAGATGGCGGAAATTATTTTTTCTTAAGTCGGTATGGGTGTCATATCCGAGGTTCCTCGGGATTCCGATTACGAAAATGACGTCTATTTTGAAATCCAAGATGGCGGACATTAATTTTTCTTAAAAATCGATATGGGTGTCATCTCCGAGGTTCCTCGGGGTTCCGATTACGAAAATGACGTTCATTTTGAAATCCAAGATGGCGGACATTAATTTTTCTTAAAAATCGATATGGGTGTCATCTCCGAGGTTCCTCGGGGATCCGTTTACGAAAATGACGTTCATTTTGAAATCCAAGATGGCGGAAATTATTTTTTCTTAAAAGTCGATATGGGTGTCATATCCGAGGTTCCTCGGGATTCCGATTACGAAAATGACGTCTATTTTGAAATCCAAGATGGCGGACATTAATTTTTCTTAAAAATCGATATGGGTATCATCTCCGAAGTTCCTCGGGGTTCCAATTACAAAAATGACGTCAATTTTGGCGGTTCTTGTTGGTCCAGATTTCAAAAATAGAGACCATTTTAGAATTAAAGGTGGTTGATATCACGGCTACACACATCGACACCCATTTCAAAAAGTAGCGTCCTCCATATTTATTTTCAAAATAGATGCCATTTTTGAAATCCACACCCCTAAAAACCCAGAAAACAACACCCATGACGACTTTTTCAAAAAAGTGACGTCCGCCATCTTTATTTCCAAAATGGACGTCATTTGTAAAATTAGTACACATACATCATACAACATGAAAACTAAAAACATTTCCATCCTCTTTTGGGCAGTTGTGTAAGTCTGTGATAACCCTAGGTAGGTACGGAGACCTTGAGCGGTGTCGGCATTTACGCAAACATCAAAGGCGTCGGCCCACTGTTACTTTTTACACTGTGCTTTTAGTGTGTAAACGAAAACGTCACATGATATATCAAAAGAAAAGTTATTTTATCTTATACCTTTAAACGAGCAATTCTTGTATATATATATATTTCTGTGATCTTGGAAACGGCTCTAACGATTTCGTTGAAATTTGGTATATAGGGGTTTTTGGGGGTATACAATCTATCTAGATTAGTCTTATGTTTGGGAAAACGCGTGTTTTCGAGTTTTCATGCGTTTTTCTTTCGACGCAGAATATGGTCACTAATTTCGTGTTGCCGGCCACTGTCCGTCTGGTCCAGCGGGTTAAGACGCGGACTGCTAAACGAGTGTTACGGGTTCAAATCTCGCCCGGTGACTAACTTTTGTTTTTTTTTATATGTTCAAGTTTATATATAATTTTTTAATTGTTATTGTTTTACACAAGTTTAATTTAGTAAAAAAATGACCTATGTAATAAGAGAAATCGACAATAGGTGGCGTTACTCTGTGACAAGTGCTGTAAGGTTAAAATCGATTGTAAATAATAATAATTGTCAGTTCACATTTTACTTTTTAAGTTTATGTAGATTATCACCACCATATTACAATAAATAGTTATAACCGAGCAAAGCTCGGTCGCCCAGGTACTATATTACTAACTGTACTAGGTTGCCTTTTTAACAAGTTGGTCCAGTCCATGGTTGCCTACATTTTATATAAAAATCGGTTAATCTAGGCGACCATTAACTGGACCAACTTTTTTAATACGGCAACTTTCAAATAAGCTTTCATTTGATATATCATACGATGAAATAACAAACAAAAAAACTATCCGTACGCAATCTTACAAGGCAACCTACTTGAAATGTATCACTGTGAATTTTGTCTTACATTTATTTCTTATCAGAAATAAATAACATGAGGGTGCATATACCTTATAACGTATCTCTATATAACTATCGGTTATCAATATTAGCATTAGCGGTTAACAACAACATTCCCCTTAAAACAAATAACTATCGCGAGGAAAATACCAAGTCCAAACATCTGAAAAAAATCGGGAAAGAAAAGCTGCAACTGGCTTTTAAAATGGTACAAGGAAGGGTCATCTGTATGAGAATGTGTTTTTTGTCTCTATTTGACCCAATGGTTGACTGGTAGAGAATGCCTTTTGGCATTAAGTCCGCCATTTGTGCTTTTTTTTGTTTGTGCAATAAAGTTCAAATAAATAAATAATATTCATGTAACGCGATAACGAATTCTACGTGAACGAAACCGCGGGCAATACCTATTATAGTAACAACAAAATAACAATTTTCTATTGCTATTAATTTAAAACACGCTTTAGGATTTTTTTTGATGGACCGTAGACGCAGTCAAGGGCACCCCGCTCCCCACTACCGTTGTTTGCTGCCTCCTGCCACAGCGCGCGGCGCGCGCAAACTTGCCGCGCGTTTGAAACGTAACGTATTTATATAAGCAAGGAATGCATACATATCAGTAATGAGTGTCGCCGTGATTTTATATTTCTAAATTTTTGTTTAGTAACTGAGATCATTGTTGATGATCGATTATTATTAACTCTACAAACTTTAATTCAATATTAGCTATACTGCTTAACCTGAAATCAATATCTAGACAAGCACATTGTCTACATATCTAACTTTTTACTAGAATACTAAGTTGATCGATAATATCGTAATTTTGCAATATCAGCAACTCTAATTCTATATTTACAAAATAACTCGTGTTTTTACGTTTACCAGAAAGCAGCTGTTCCATATTTCTAAAAACTGAAAATTGTACATAAATTGAAGTGTTATTCGATATGCTAAAGTTTTCTGTAACTTTAATTCTATATTTACTTAGTTATTAGCAAAAATTAAAATATTTAAATATAACCGAAAGCTCAACCTTAAAATTTCTAACTTTTTACCAAAGTATTATTTAACATACTCCCAATGACATATCAAAAAAGAAAAAACTTTAATATTATCGAAACCCATTTTTGTTCAACCGCTGGTCTAAGTGTAAAAAATGAACTTTTATTAAGATTTTCTAATCGCAGTATATAGCACTTCTCGGAACTCCGTAGCTGATTACGAACGTAACGAATGCCTTACAATCGAGCACAGGTCCGTCCTCTAAGCGCGCTCCGCGCAGAATGAGAGCGTGGCGTCAATGCTGCGTGATTTATACGTGTTTTAAAAAAATATAAATTTACGGCAATGTAGGTCCCATAGTTATGATTTTTTTTTTATAGGTTAACATAAAGTTACAGTTTGCTATAATATTATTTTTAAAGCAAAATATTCGTACAATTTGCGGAAAAAATATATAATAAAACCCTGTTTTCGCCAAAAAAATGAAGAAAACTCGGAAGGTATTTTATCAGTTTTTTCAAATGAATCTTCGATTGTTCATCATTCCAGCCCCTCGTACGAGATATGTTGAATCAAATTGTAGTCATTCATATACCAAATGATTCTTGTTTACAGCAAAATTGAGAACCGAAACGCCACATCTCACTGCAAAATTTGGAAAAGACTCCCAAAAAAACTCATTAAAAAAGAGGTTTAAAAGAGAAAATGAAAATTTGAACTGTTGGAGCCGCTAGTTTAGGAAACGATTATTTAAGTACGTTACCAGTTTTTGAATAAATACTAATAGTTACGTCGTAATCTTGAATGAAAAAGGAAGCATTTTACAAAATACGCTCGTCTGTAGGAATAAGGACTCTTAAACTCAAAATTGCGCGTTTTCCCAGAGATAAGACCTAGCTAGATCGATTTTTCGCCCCCGAAAACCCCCATACATATATTTATATATTTCTGGAATTTCGGAAACGGCTCTAACGATTTCGATGAAATTTGATATATATATACTACGAGCGAATCTTATATAGAATCGCTCGTTTAAAGGTATAAGATAAGATACCTTCTACCTACTACAATAATGGTATTGGAGTGGTAGGTGTTATTATTAGGTATACCGTGTTATTATTAGGTTTAACTGCTGTAAAAAGTAGTGAAATAAGCGTATTTTTATTTGAATTGGCTTACTTAATTCTGAGTCACGCCACAGTCTTGGGTAGTTCTGGTAATGGCCTCTGTTATGATGGAAATGGAATTATGGGTTATTTTCGTTATTAATCGGTAGTGATTCAGAAATCAACTTACTAATTATTCCAATTTGCCTTACCTAAAAATTAATAGAACAAAAATAATACCAGAAGGCCATTCAGAACTTTTAAACATTTATCTTAATATGTTTGTTACAGACCTGTGCGTCTTTCCCGCAATTTTATATACCTACCTAATAGATTAAGATAAGATTTTGCAAATCCGCATTGGTTCCCAGATGGCTGCATTATCTACAAAAATAGCGGTGACTAAAACTTCATTTGAACTGAAATATTAATTATGTAACTAGGTAGTCGTGTTTAATAGGAAACCCATCGCCGTCGTCAACAGAAATTCATCAAACTCATCACCGCCGCGCAGCCGGTACAATAAGTTCACGACCGACACGCTCTGTTGCACTCTTTTCTAAAGGTGCACTTTCAATATAACTCATTTTCAAGGCCGCACTGACCTTATAAAGTGCTTTCGTTTGCGCAACGCGTATTTGCGGTTAATAGAGCACCTACATAAGTGTTGTGTTCATAACTATTAACGAGGGTTACGTAGTTGCCTCAGGCTCCTTTTCTCAAATTAGGTACTTATTATGGACGATTCTAATGTGTTGAATGGAGGAAGGGGAAAAAACATGAAAAATCGCAGCATTCATTGATACTCGTATGTGGTCTCGGGTAGGTAGGTAGGCCAGGCTCGTCAATAGGTGTCCAATCAAATACCAATGCGGAGTTCCTTATACAAAAACTGATGGCTATTTTATTTCTCTCTTTTTAGCGATATATGCCTAAGTAGATATTTAATACATTCAAGTCGGTACAGTTTACTTCATAATAGTGTATTAGCCCGATGATGAATAAGTATACTTAATTGGTCGAATATTTGGCATTTAAGTAAACTCTAGTAAATATGTGAAAAGTATAAAATTACGCGAGGAACACATTTGATATAGGCTGTCCCAGAAGTACCTACAGAGCACAGACCATATTTTCTGTGGTACAGAGACTACTTTCAAAATCTTATTGCCTGATTTTTTTATTAAAACAAAAAATAACGGATAAGTTTTGTTGTCATTGGCCCAGGCATCGGAGTTTTTATCGCACGGTAAGACTAATAGCGAGCTATGGAGTCAACAATAGCAATAAAATTCAACTCATATTCATACTCATACATATTCATCTATTTAATTAGTGATTTTAATTGTACAAGGAGAAGGATGTTTGTAAACGATCCTTTAATTTTGTCTTTCAGGACATAAATATTACAAATAAGAGTAATAACCATTTTTTGTATATATTGATTAATTTATATTCATATAATTTTTACCTCTTTTAATATACATACTTATTTTTTTTTAATGAAATTTCCTAATATAAGTAATCAACACAAAAAATGGTAATTACTCTTATTTGTAATAGTTATTTATATGTTCAAAGACAAAATTAAAGGATAGTATATAACTCATCTAAGTTCTAGTACTTGATTATTAAAAAAATTAAATCAATTATTAAATAGATGAAAGCGTTTGCGATTGCGTCTATGATATTGTTAACTGTCATTCGTTATTGCATATTAGTTTTTCAAAATGAAGTATCATAGGTTATTCCTATTTGGGTAATTCCACGAGACTGTAACGTACAGTGAAAACACTTTCTCCAAGAAGTTGAAACAATTTGAAAAAAAAAATACTCAACAATTTATTGAGGATTCACCCTATGTTCCGGCTTCCGGCAAATCCTAACGATGTTCATGAAGGCAATATTTTTAATTATTACTTTGAATGTTTACCTTATATTTACATATTTTGAAAATAATTAATGTCTCTTTACATCTGGGATACCCCAGTATATTTACCTAGGTACATATTTTAATATGTTTAAGTCTAACGAGAGTTTTATATATATAATTAATAAAATCTATTTAACTAAATTCAATTTAAGGTATAACTTTAGGAGGCAGTTTTAAATGTGATTTAAATACTTGGGGGCCTAACCAAGATTCTCGTTTGCGCTACGACAACGAAACTTCTCTATAACGGTCTTCTTTATTAGTGCGTACCTAAGAGAAGATAATAAGCGCCTTCATTTATTGTATTCGATAGCATGTGTACTTGTGTATTCTGATTGTTGCTGACAACAAATCTTACATAAGTATAATAATAAAAATAATAATTCAACCTGCATACATCTGCGAAGAAATTCAAAGGTGTATGTGAAGTCCCCAATCCGCATTGGGCTAGCGTGGGGACTATAGCCCGAGCCCTCTCGCACATGAGAGGAGGCCTGTACATAAGTATATTCAGCATTAAAAGTAGCGTACTAGGTACCTTAGTCAAAAGTATTTACTAATGGTTGGGGAGCCCAAGAGGGGATTTTTGTAGTTATTCGAGCGCGTCAGATTAAGATACCTATGAGTGATATCTTGCTGCCCCGTGGAGTCTATGTTAACCACTTTTATCAGTCTATGTTAAGCAGATTGTGGATTTGGTAATTTTAGTCCAAATTTTCTTAATTTGACGGTTACAATGTGAAAATCGGGCGTCGAACTTGTAATCGTCAGATTAAGGAATGTTACAAATAATTGTCAGATTAAGTTTTAGAAAAATTATAGCATTATCTCGGAAGAAAATGTTATGGTTAGTGTCATTAAGGGTCGGTTCTCCATACAAACGTAGTTACGATTTCATTTTAAAACGACTAGCTAGATTGCTCTGAAACTTTGCATTTACAATAAGATAAGGTACTTATATATCTAGTCCTATAATTAGTTTATGTAGCTTCAGATACCATAGTTCAAAAAAATACAGCGTATTTAAGTTTTTCGTACAAAACTTGTGTAAAGGCACCTATTACCGTGGTAGTTAAGGAACTTTTCAAAAGAGATCCAAAAATTAAGGGTATCAATGCTGTCTAACAGCCAGGAATATTTTTTTTTCATCAGAGCATTTAATGAACTTTCCGTTTCACACGTTTTTGGATTCATTTTGGGTTATTATATGTATTAAAATATTTTTTGAAGCCAAAATGACCAAATCTTCTATTACCGTGGTAAGGGACAGGCTGTGATTCTATTATCGCGAATTGAGCTTTCATTACCGAGGGTACAATTGGCATGATTTTTCTGCACTCGTTAATAGAAATCAAACTCAAAATTCGAAACCTAATACCGAGGGTTAAAAAAATAATAACGACGTGGGTTCTGTATATTATTTTTGTGTCATTAACTTTAATAATGACACAAAAATAAAAAATAAAACTATAGGAGTATGTTTAAAAATAAGAGATATATTCGAAGAGATTATATTTACACTTTGGCACAATCAAATACTATTAAATAGTTAACTTACCAAGTACCCACGAGTACCTGTATAACAAGTTATAAGTTGAATGTTTTACATGTAAAACAACAAAAAATACTATTAGTAAAGTTTTACTAAGGACGTATATGACAAATAGGCCTGCCTGTTATTAAATAAAGTAATTTTTAAATGCTATAAAGATTGATAAGAATTTGTCTTACTGACATAATTAGCTGCACAAAAAAAACAAGTAAGTAAGGCACAGCGTAAATTATAGTCGAAATTTTATAAGCTGGACGTTTACCACCTGAGTGAAAGTTTACCACAGTGAAATGGTAAACGTCCACCTTATAAAATTTCGACTATATATAAAAACATGAAAATTTTTAATTCTAATATTTTTGATAAGGTAATTAAGTTAAATAAAGTCTCTCACATATTATGTGTTATAATTTACCCGTTTATAATTAACAAATCACAGTACTTTTCTTATTGCTGATTCTTATAGCTAAAAAAATCATGTCTGAGATTTTGGACTACTGTATAAATAAAATTATATAAAAAAAAATCTAATCGGAAATGTCCGGCAGTTGGGTACCCTTCCTTGTCAGAGTAATAACTGAATCAGAAAACAGAAGAATTTAAATCTGATAATGATAACTGAAGTCTAAATTTTATCAACGAAATCTGTACTTGCGGTACCCTAAATGCGATATTTCAATACAATACCAAATAGTCACTCGGTAATAGATAACTCTTTAAGAGCCTATTACCAACCCATTCGATATTTCTCTGGGTCGGTAATAGATTTCTATACATTCTATTACCGAGGGTAATCTGATCATACCATCGGTAATAGGCTTAATTTGGAGTTTAATTAAACCTAATTCCGACCCATAAAAATAATAAAACACAGATGGTTTTTCAAATCAGATCAAACACGTATATTACAAGCTTCTTGTAAAGACAAAATCACATAACTGGCAAGTAAATTTTAGGTTTTAACTCAAAATAAAAAAAAGTTGACAGATTAAGGGTTCCCATAGAAACAAGGAAATCGGTGCTGAAGTTTTTGTTAAAAATTAAGGGTTAGTTAAATACTTTCCATACCACGGAAATAGCTCTTTGATAGCGTGAATAGATCAAGATTGGAATAAATAAAAGAAATTATAAAATTGATAATTTGTAACAAAACTAAAGAGTAAATAACAAAACTACCACTTTTTCTATTACCGTGGCATACCACGGAATTACTTACCACAGAAGTAATTGGCGCCTATCACCGCTGTTTTTTATTTTCAATTTTAAACGTATTTCCGGGTCAAAAACTAAGTTAAAAGTAATTCAAAATCGTGTAGAAAACAATACACAACCTCTTAAAAGGCATTGCACTAGTTTATTTGCCATAACTATTACGTAAAACACTAAGTAAGATTGGAGTGCATTTACCTGTGGTGTCACGCGTCTGTATGGAACAACCGGTTCTTGCGCCGCCGTCGCACAAACTGACGAATCGCGAGTTTTTTGTTACACTCACACAAATGCACACTAATGGGCACGATAGACCAATGAATGAGCTTGTTTTGTGTATGCTTTATTTCTTAGGGGATAGATCTGTTTGCTTGCAAAATGCGTATTTGTAAACACCGCGGTGTTAGACGTCGATTTTGATACCCGCGTTAATAGCCGCCGTTACCCTATTTCATTTCAGTGCAAAGCTTCATTACAATCCGACACGTAGTTTTAAAATGAGAACGAAACTCGTTTGTATGAGAAGGTGAAATGCGGCAGAGCTTGCCTGGGACTGGACAGCTATCTACTTAAGCTGGCCATACACACTAGGGTATGCCTGCGTTGTTTTACCTGTACAGTTCAACTGCACACGCAAAGCTAATAGGGAACTGCACAGTGGAATGCCACACACGCTTCGTTTTACCTGTGCAGTCGATAAAACTGCGCAGGCATACCCTAGTGTGTATGGCCAGCTTTATATAAGTATGTAATAAAAAATGATTCGTACAACAAATTTGCAAATAACTATCTATGCACCACGTGCTTGTGGTACCTTTTTCACATGAACATTATTAACGCGTTGAATTGGATATCCATGCGTGCGATTCGTAAAAGGTAATTAATTAGATTAAACGTATGAATGAAAATGGAATTTTGGTTGTTATGTTGCCAAACCTACAACACAAGCCTTAATTGAGTTTGCTGTGGGACTTACATAGTCAATTTGTGTAATAATATCCTTATAATATTTATTTATTACTTATTTACAGATACAGTGGTCCGAGTCCTATTTCTGGAGGAGTACTTATGTTTTGTTAAAATCCGTGCCTACGTAATAATATCCTGTCCCAGTTCCAGTGTTACACAAACCGCTAACAGACTAATGCGCTTAGGGCTTGCACGGCGACACTTACGCGACTTACTCGCTAAGGCGCTACTAGGCGGCGCACAACAGTGGAATTCCAACCACAAAACACATTAGGTTATACAAAAACCAATACTCGTGTGATCTCTAGATCCGTAATAACATGCATAAATGAAGCCCACGCTTATACTGGTTAGTGAGCGAGTGATTGCAAAATTTCCTTAGCGATGGGAATGACGAGACCAGAAAGGGTGAATCTTCGTACAATCTTGTTAGTCAGCATTACGTCTTACCTAATACTATTAGTTAGCGGCTTAGCGATGACTCCTATTACAACTGATGCACGTACCTATGTAGGTTAGGTAGGTATCAAGTTACATACATAGCCACTCACTTGCTTTTGGTAGCTGTGGTTACCAGCTGTCACCCTTATTTCATTATAATAATAGAAGTCACTGAAAAATATCAAGCAAGTGAGTGGATAACATTACCGTGGGTTTGAATTATGCTAATGCGTTGTGTTATGCCTAATTTAACACCCGTTCAATTAAAAGTTATTATACAAAAAATAACTTTTGTATATCGGTATAACCTACTTACATCTAATTTAATTTTAGGTAATCCAGAAACGAATGGATTGCGTAGTTGGGTCATACACATTTAGTTGTATGTAACTCGTTCGCGTCTTTCCCGTAGACATCGCAAAGTTAAGTGAATCAGAAGCTAATTTTTACGCTGCGCTCTTATAGGCGGGATAGATTTTTTCAGTTATTTAAATACTCAGACTCAAATAAGAAAAATGTGAGATGTACCAGTGTTGTTAACTTTTAATGTGTTGTGACTTTTTTTCTAAATGTGTTTGACCTGGTTACAAAATAGCTTTTGCTCCACACTTGTACGTGTAGGTATGTACGTTCATTACACAGTTGGTGCATGTTTTAAAGTAAGTACTTTAACTCTAGAGTCAAACCCAGATAAGTTGGCAGCGATTTAGCCCAGACGGTGCACGTGTTATTTTAAATGTCAAACTTCTATGAAATTATGACGTTTACTTAACACTTGCATCTTCTGGGCTATCAAAATCGCTGCCAACTTATCTTGGTCTGACTCTACCTTTTAATCCCAATAGAAGTCAATTTAAGTTGGTTAAGCATTTGTTTTTAAATTATATCGAAGCAGATGAAAATTGCGATTCTGATTGGAATTAAATGCAATGTCCTGGCAATGATTGCGGACAAGTTTTGCCCGTACTTAGGTATATTACATTTTGCTGCGGATTTTATACGCGCGCGCGGCAGCACTGTGATTAACACATTGAGAAATAGATGACGTTTGTCAATGTGATAACCACGGTTGCAATAATGTTTTAAATTTTTTCCTACTCCTCTACTGTTATCTGTCATTTATGCATTCATTAACACGAATATAAGAACATACATAAAAGATTTCAAGAAAAGTCTATATTGTCTATTCCTCATAAAAGCTCTTGTGCTTTTATAAGCTATAACGTTACTGCGATTAATGGCTACCAACCTAACAAAACCAAAATGAATACAGTTTTAAACTAAGTGCATTGCTGCCAACTTACAAAATATTCATTTGGTTGCATAGTAAAAATAATTACTTCATAAGTCACAAACACGCATGTGACACCCGTAATATAGCAACACCCATAGACTATGAAGACCGCTTAGCGTTGCTTGTTAGTCTCCGTAGGCTACGGTGGCCAAAATTGAGAAAAAACTGTCCAAAAAATTAATTTAGCAAGTAGCAAGTACCAGGGCCTCATGAGTTACGAGGAGGTGTCGCCGACCGACCGGCCGCGGCCCGGGGCGGGCCGGGCGCGTAACAAGGTATGCTCGCGCGTCTTGGCTATATACTTTTGCTGTAATTTGTTTACCTAAATTAAGATTTATTTTTGTTGACTCGTAGGAAAAATATTGTATGCAACGTTGTATAAGTAGGTCAAAAAATTCTCGTGGCGTATTCCTTTACAATTTTCGCCTACGCCTTCGGCTCCGGCTCACATTGTAACTCACGCCACTCGCCATTTTTGACCCTTCTTATAGGTACAACTGCTGCATAAAATACTATAAATTTTAATGTTATCTGTTTAATTTTTGTGTGTGTTTAATGTAAATACTAATTTAATTATGTAATTATGAGTCATTATCATTATGGTACTTGAACTAAATGTTATTTTTATTTTTATTTAATTAGTCAAATATAAAGTTTACATTGCTTCTCGGAAACAGTTCGGCAGTTGTTAGTTTCACTAATTCATATCGATGCAGCATCTGTAATTAAGTACGCGTCATATTTTACACGTGCCTTTGATACAAAAACCTTTCGCTTTGATCAATCACACGGCTTGATAAACCGACAAATTGGTCCAACAAGCGCTCCTCAGTCGAGCAATACTTTGTTAAATCCGTAAATTTAGAATGGATCTCGATTACCTCTGTATGATTAATATATTGTCACACATTTAAATGGCACGTAAATTATCTCAGTAGGCTTAGCACAGGAGCGCCGCAACAGTTAGTATCTCGCCCTCGTCCTTTTTTAACTATAATAATTAGAGTGGGACGGGTAGTCTCTATCGCGGGTTTCCGAGAGTTACTAAAATTAATTAATCTAATTACATCAATTTAAGGATGGAACAAAACTATTTTCTGAATTCTACCAGTGTTCGGTGATTAACTTCAAACATTATTAGCTTCAGTTTCACGAGAACATTATTAATTTAAAGTTTATGTATGTACTTATTTAATTTTAAGAAACGAATTGCAACGAATAAATGATTATGATTATTATTATCCGTATTAAAATAAATCTAAACCACTATCCATCGTACATTGGATGCTCAAAATTTCGATTAAAAGTGCAACCCGTATCGATTCCATTGTTGACACTCAGAGTCGACATACAATCGGAAAAACATTCGCAGATTTGTCTCGTCACGATAAGCAGCTGCCAATCTCTTAGTCCCTTTTATTGGTACGTACAACTAATGGAAAATTAACTCCGTATAATACGGCGATTATCCGCGTATGACTTAATACAGGACAGTCGCACAAAGGGCATAAGCATTAAAATAGCTAACAATGGTCGGGATTATCCGGGCTAACCAACAATATGCCCACCGCGTCCCCTGCACATAACATATCCACATACCAGCGCGACCGCGGAAAACGACGTAAGTTCGCATTCAGTCGTGCATACATACGACGTTGTGGGATACAGCCTGTTAACGACATTTGGCAAATCGAACAATGTGGTTCCTGCCCTAAAACATCGGCCCGGTACCTATGCAATTTACATATTTAACGTAAGATTAGAGAATTATGTCTTACTTATGTATATAATATACCTACTTAGAAAGAATATTGTCAAATTACAAATCTTACTAACATAATTATATTCTTGTCGCGCCTGCTTCAAATAAAATGGGTTAGCGAGCATGTTATAAGTTTTACAGTAGGTACATAATATGGTGCTACATTCCCGCATTAATACATGAACAAGCATTTTCCGTGCTTATGTTGAAAATTTAAAAGGCCATATGTACTGTAAAACGTTGTACAATACACGTACTAATAACTTAACTGGACTCGATTTAAAACACACCCTTCGGTCGTATTTTAATTTATCAGCACTTGTTACGAATTTCCTACTCTCCGCACTCGTATCGTAAATAACTATTGTAGTATCTGGTCTGGCTGCGTAGCCAACGTGCCAATCGTTAGGGTTCCGTGGCGTAGCATAGTCGTCTCTCTCTATCACTGTTTCATATTAGTGCGACAGTGACAGTTGCGTTTGAGAGAGATAGCTACGATACGCTACGGAGCGTGAACGATTGTAACGTTGGCTACGCGGCCTGGTAATTAAGAAGTCGATCCTGGAAATCTTGTTAAGTACTTACCTACATATGTCAATTTTAATGCTTGAACTTACTGCGAGGTCTTGTGTCTAATATTTGTCTCGTTAGAAAGTGGCGATCTAGTTTCTACCATCGTCACCAGCCTTTACAAGTAGGTGCTACAGCTGGATACTACCCACCTCATTGTACCCTGCAAGATGGTTTGGGCTATCGGGTAAGGTATTGAGTTTCTACCACTACGCACTGCCATGTTCTGGACAGGATTTCCTCTCCTCTTCTCCTCCTCTTACCTCTATTTTCTCCGTCACCACGAGCAGCTAGAGGGTAAAAAGAAGATACAACAGGTAGGTAGGCAGGACAATGGTATTAAAGGTTGTGGTCGTACCGAGTAATCGGGCCTAGTGTCACGCATCGTCGAGTGCGGCCAATATTTGCCGGAACGCGACACCGTGGAGATGTTTCCGGCGCTCTAAAGTATCATATTAACTGTCCAAACATTGCATCGCAGCTGGCCGACACGACTAATTACATCAATTACTGGCAAACAAGGCTGCGCTTGGGTTTCGGGCTCCCACCTTTGTCAATATTTGCAGAGTTGCGCCGCCCCGGCGAGTTGTTCTGTATTTCGTTTACTCGGAGCATTCAATGCAGGCCCACCAGTATTATGCTGATCTCCAATGAAACACAGTTGTTACAGATTTCCAGGTCTCACTTACCTGAAGCACCTACAGCATTTGCTCTGTAGGTGTGTTATGGGAATAGCAGCCCTTTGCCGAGCGCGTTGCGGACGCGCGGACAATCGACTGTCTAGCCTAATTCAAATTTTTAATATTAAATGTAAGCTCAACCTCGACTCTAGAATAGCCTGGTCTCGACTTCTGTAACAAATACTCACCGAGGGAGTTAAACACTTACTTATACTGGATCGCTTTCAGGCGTTGAAATGAAAGTGTGGAACGTCGTTGACGCCTTGACGGCCGATGCTCATACCGGCGACCTCCAATTAACCCGATCGTTGCGACCCGTTAATTTTATTACCTAACTTTTATAACTTTTTCAAATTAAAATTAACGTAAACGAATAATTGGTTTATGAAGGTCCTCTCTATACGTTGATTTTTAATTTAATTTAAAAATTAAAGAATAGGTTACAAAGTTCCTACGTTTTTGTTTTGACTTCTCGTTTAGTTTTGATCTCACAGCGAATTTAAATTTTCTAATTATTATTTAGTGTTATTCGACTAAAATTTTAGGATAAAATTATTATATTATGTAAATTTTTAAACCTGAAAATAATATAAAGTCTGATGCGAAATGAGAAGAGTCGTAGAATGTGTCAGTTACATTTCACGACTCTCCTCTTTACGCACAGGCTCTATCCACTTATATATATATATATGTCAACAAAGGTAATAAGGTAATTAATAAGTACATCTACTGTCAACCTTTTTTAATGCTGGAATGATATAGGTATCCTAATTTACTTTGTTACCTATATTGACAAAAGGAATGAGCCTAGGGGTCTGAGTATATACGATGTAGTAAGTACGTAGGTATTCGGATTTCGGATACAAACGGTGTTTTATTGTAACATAAATAAACACATACAAAACATCTCTTAAATCCGACAGATCTTCACAATCTAATGAAAAACCCACAAAAAGATCTGTTTTTTGTCACCGATCCGTCTTTTATTTCTCTGTGTTCGCGCGTAACTAGGCGGGCTTAAGTATTGTTAGAAGCTGTAAGCTGCAAAAGGCCGTCGCGTCGCAAGCCGCGGGCGCAGCTTACAGTTCCAATTTGATCGCTGTTAGCAACCGCCTTGTAATCCCTCTGACGTCTACGAAAAGACGTCATCTTAGAACGCATATCTCGTATTTAAGAAAATGTGGGCGGTAAAATAACCTGCAGATTTTGAGTTGGGAACTATGTACCTACCTTCAGGTAGATAGGGGCGGAAACAGCGTCAATTCTGCGGTTGATAATGTAGGTAGGTATCAGGGTAGATATATCGGGAAAAACAAGGCCCCTGATAGAATTCCCGTGGTAGTTTTCTTTCCTCACGAAATTCATCATGGTTCAGCATTTCTACAACAATAAGGTAGGCACTTAAGCAATGATTTACCTACCTAATAGTTAAATTAAAATTATTAAGAGTATTTTTAAGAAAATTGTAAATATCGCATTGTCAATAAGTCTCATACTTTTTATTTATTACATTTTATTACCTCGTATGTTCATAAGGTTTGAGACGAGAACAAAAGTCATGATAGTAAATAAGAAAACACAGAAATTTCAGGACAGGGAATTTCGTCTTCGTGGAATCCAGTGATTAGCAAATGTAAGGGTGAAAAAACTTCAACACATACCATGTCGTGAGTGTTGTGTGTAGGCAAAGTGACAACCCTAGCGTACAAGTGAATAATCAAGATCAAAAACGGGTAGTTCGCAAAACCCGCGCAGCAAGATGTTGATACAATTCATCGCCAGTCTGCCTGTGACCACGAGCGTAACGTCACGTTCGAAACGTCAGGCCATATAATAAACGTAAGTTTACGCGATTAAGTCCCGTATTCGTTTTAAAAACTATGAACGAAAATCGTGTTGGTTTAAATCAATATAATGCCCTTAATTTCTAAAAATACATGTTGTTGATTTCTAGTTTTTAGGGTTCCGTAGCCAAATGGCAAAAAACGGAACCCTTATAGATTCGTCATGTCCGTCTGTCTGTCCGATTCTGTCACAGCCACTTTTTTCCGAAACTATAAAAGCTATACTGTTCAAACTTGGTAAGTAGATGTATTCTATGAACCGCATTATGATGTTCACACAAAAATAGAAAAAAAACAATAAATTTTGGGGGTTCCCCATACTTAGAACTGAAACTCAAAAAATCTTTTTTCATCAAACTCATACGTGTGGGGTATCTATGGATAGGTCTTTAAAAATGATATTGAGGTTTCTAATATCATTTTTTTCTAAACTGAAAAGTTTGCGCGAGAGACACTTCCAAAGTGGTAAAAAGTGTGTCCCCCCCCCCGTAACTTCTAAAATAACAGAATGAAAAATCTAAAAAAAATATATGATATACATTGCCATGCAAACTTCCACCGAAAATTGGTTCGAACGAGATCTAGTAAGTAGTTTTTTTTAATACGTCATAAAAATTTAAAAAAAAAAATTTTTTCATCAAACCCATACGTGTTGGGTATCTATGGATAGGTCTTCAAAAATGATATTTAGGTTTCTAATATCATTTTTTTCTAAACTGAATAGTTTGCGCGAGAGACACTTCCAAAGTGAAAAAATGTGTGTCCCCCCCCCTGTAACTTCTAAAATAACAGAATGAAAAATCTAAAAAAAATATATGATATACATTGCCATGCAAACTTCCACCGAAAATTGGTTCGAACGAGATCTAGTAAGTAGTTTTTTTTTAATACGTCATAAAAATTAAAAAAAAAATTTTTTTTCATCAAACCCATACGTGTGGGGTATCTATGGATAGGTCTTCAAAAATGATATTTAGGTTTCTAATATAATTTTTTTCTAAACTGAATAGTTTGCGCGAGAGACACTTCCAAAGTGAAAAAATGTGTGTCCCCCCCCCTGTAACTTCTAAAATAACAGAATGAAAAATCTAAAAAAAATATATGATATACATTACCATGCAAACTTCCACCGAAAATTGGTTTGAACGAGATCTAGTGAATAGTTTTTTTTTAATACGTCAATAAATTAAAAAAAAAATTTTTTCATCAAACCCATACGTGTGGGGTATCTATGGATAGGTCTTCAAAAATGATATTTAGGTTCCTAACATCATTTTTTTCTAAACTGAATAGTTTGCGCGAGAGACAGTTCCAAAGTGGTAAAATGTGTGTCCAAAGTGGTAAAATGTTGAACAAGATCTAGCAAGTAGATTTTTTTTTAATACGTCTTAAATGGTACGGAACCCTTCATGCGCGAGTCCGACTCGCACTTGGCCGCTTTTTTTAATAATCGTTCGGTCGTCTGAAAAAGTGGCAGTTCTGGCACGAGATTTGTTTAATGGAATTATTTTGTTTCTTTTGTAGTTATTTAATAGCGGCAAGATTTCTGTTCTTACACCTTGTGGAAAAAAAAATTAAATTTGTCTAACAATATTCTGGAAGATTTGGGTCAGGGCTCGATGAAGATACGAGTAGTAGGTACTGGGTACTCGGTCGGAACTACGAATCGAAGTAAAAAAAAAATTTGACTCTTAGTGTTTAGGTATAGTATGAAATATTATTTTTACGACTAAACCTGATCAAGTAAAAAAAAAGAGAGTATTTTGAGGCTGATTGTATGTTAGATAAGGATTTTAAATCTACGTTCAAATAATTTGTCCGTCAGTTTTAGACTTTGAATTTGGCACCTTTTCTTGGGGAATAAAAACTACCTTCCTATGAAAATATCCTTCCCACTGCGATACAGGGCATGTTAATAAAATATTGGTAATTCAGCATAGAATTCGAAGTATTTCTCAATATTATGGTATATAATTTGATATTTTATGTATTACAGTTATCTTCAACTTCAGATGCTATAATGAAAAACACACAAGACCATTTAAAATAAACTCTTACAATTATTATTACTATGTACGGTCGAGGAAATTGATTCTTTAGCAATTTGCGGTTCAAGTAAATTTGGTTGTACATACTTATGCTATGAGCTTTCCAGTGTAAAATGAACCACAACCTGCTAAAGAATCAATTTCCTCGACTGTACCTAAGGAGGTACCTAGATACCTTCTGCCCCCAAACAAGCCCTACGCTACCTAGGTATACGGCCTCAGGCATAAGGCTCAGGAAGTTACTTCACAATGGGAATATCTTGGCACAAAACAAAATTTAGCTTATGGCTTCAGTATCTAGATAAGCATTTTACCTTCAACTCTAAATAAACTTCTAGTTAACAAAATATTTCTATTAGCAAAACCTGATGTTCTTGCGATCCATGATTTGTGACGGCAACATAGGCTCTATTTAGCTCTGCCTACCTTGGTACCTAATTATAACAATGCCGGTCGATGGGTACAGTCAGAAAACTAGCAGGTGCTGCATACATTTTTTATATGCAGGGTGCTAAGCTAATAGTTTCGCTGACTGTACTTATAAATACTTACTCGACATTGATAGCAGATATCAGGGTTCAAAAAAGATTATATTTATTATTTATTTTTATTTGAAACCTAAGAATAACATGATAGATACAAGAAGTTGATATTTTAATGTATGAAATCCGTAAAGTTATTTAACATTTACCCTAACATCCTTCTCAATTATAAGGGATAATATTTATTAAGGCAAAAGCGAAATAAGCGTGAGCAAATTACAGATTTAATAACTCATACTTCTAACTTACGTATAAGCAGAGTTATAGAATCAAGGTTGTTATTTGAAATAACGTTTCGGGAGCGTCGTATTGTCACATCCATTAAGCCGGGGCAGGGCGGAGCCTGGCCACGCCCCGCGCCCGCCCCGGGCCGCGCGCCGGCACCCACTCCCGGCTCCACGCCGCCGCCGCGCGACAACTTACTAAAACGATTTACTCGCAATCGCATCTCGCCCCGTGCGTCCTATCATCTCCTAAAAAATAACCTACTTTAGTGAACATGATAAACAACGCGAACCATTTTTAATAAATTGCGTCAAATACCAATGATCGAACTATTCATAGATTGGTGCCTTAGTGGATTTTTTTTCTAATTGTTTTATTAGAGTTGTTGTTATTTCGGACCATGTTGAGAAGCAGCAGACTGTGATGTCGTGTGAAGGTGAGCGTGGGTGTGAATCCTGGTGGAGTGTGCGTGTATCGGTGCAGCGGTGAACGTCGCGACGGTGGCGACGGGCAGCGCGCGCGAGCGCGAGATGGGCGGCGGCGGCAGCGCGGGCGGCGGCTGGGCGCGCGAGGCGCCCGCGCTGTTGAGCACGGCGCTGCTGCTGGGCGGCGCGCTGCCGGAGCGCCCGCCGGCGCCGCTCTTCACCATCGACAGCATCCTGGCGCCGCGCCCGCCGCCCGCGATCCCGCCGCTGCAGCTACACCACCTCGCGCACACCACGTTCCACAGAGCGCACGATCTCTTTGGTACGTCTGCAAAGATGTTGTTCATGAACGGTGAGCTTGAAGAATACATTTATAGCCTGCTTCTAACTAATGACATTCTATAGGATTAGGTACATCTCAAAACCCATGCAGCTGCATGGCTGAACACCCTAAATGTTGACATCGGACTTTATAATTATGTTATTGTAATTTTCAATTGATTTGCCTATATTATCTACTTGTGCCATACGACAAAATAAATAGAATAGGAATAAAAAATATTCATATAGCAAATAGTACCTATTTACTTATTAGATGATGGGTGACATACGTAGACAATTTTATGTAAGTAAACATACGCAAGCTATAGTAAATATGTAGCTATTAAAGCAAATAAAATATACGTACCTTTAAGATTATGTAAAAAATATGTCCGACAGGGCACACATTACCCACGATACGACGTCGTATCGTGAGACGATGCGACGTCGTCTCACGTCCCAGTGTCGTGCAACGTTGCGGCGCCGCAACGTGGAAATCTACGATGTGCATTGATTGATTCACGACGATATTGTATCGTAATATTACTCGATCACAATCAGAATACGATTCAAAACTACCGTTAGCACCAAAAAACATACTCATATGTATTGACGTATATTGATATGATAATATGCCTTCATACGAGTACTACAAGCCGTGACTGAACAATCGAAAGCGAGCGAAGCGTCTCCATTTCAGCTTGGGCGAATATGCTTTCGTGTGCTCAGGGGTTGCATTTTTCAATCAGCTTTCATGAAATGTTGGAGCAGCTTTGATGATTATAATTATAAGTACCTAGATTTTATCGAATTAGTTTTTACACTTTTTTTTTTAATTGCGTGACTATGAGAGTCGCAAGACAGCTGGCAGAGGCTCTAGTAGATAATGGCAATGACGATAAACAGTCAATACATACATATTTTAGCGCTATTATTGATTCATAAAAAATAATAATAATAAAAAATGTTTATTTACAACAAGTGTATAAGATTTTCTTAACCTATGACTGCCACGCTAGGCTATGCCTTTGTTGTGGAGTCAGATTGAAAACAATACTAATTTGAGTTACATCTTACGCTGAAGTTTTTGTTTTCTAATAACTAAAACATTTTTAATAATAACAACAGGCTTAAACTAAACAGGAACAATCACAATTAAGGTAGAGTAAAAAAGATTACACGAATTTATATTATTGACTGTTATATATTTATATTAGATAGCAATTGTGTGTGGTGTGTTTGTGGTGTGTGTGTGTGTTTAAGTGGTGTTATATTACTAAGCGAAATTGAAGTAAAAAATTACCGGCATTATCGCTAATAAAGCCTACCGAGAAGTTAAACCATTGATTTTACCAATCATTACCTACCTACCTACCTTCATTAGTTGTTTCTGTTTCATTATAACTAAGATTTTTTATCCAAGACATCTATTGTTTTAGCTTCACCTGCATTATAGTTCTTAATATCGCAATATTTATCTACTTTATTAAAAGGAAAATTTTAAATCTTTTTGCAAAAACAGTCTTTGTCCTGGGAACAGGCAACTTAAAACGCGCTTGCTATGAGAAGTACTATATTTTGCTGACTTGACTAATTCACAGTGCATTATCATTGACAACCTAATTATAGCAAGCTAACGGACACTGAGTACGTCTATATTCTTATATAAGTCTACTGTAGGGTAAAGCCTGGCTTTTTTAAGGATTACCTTAAGTAAAAACCTCTGTGCTCTTTCGAAGGTAATCGTTGCCGAGCTAGTTGCCCCTCCCCATACGGTGATGCAGTAAGTTAAAATCGGCTGACAAAGTACAGTATAGGTATACCATTTTAAGTACTGTCCTGTTAGTTACTTTGCATCTCTTAGTTTCTTCATCACATAAATTAATTTTCTTACTCTAGCAGATACTGATTCAATATGGCTAGAAAAATTAAGTTTTTTATCTAGTGTCACGCCTAAGTATTTAATAGATGACGACTGTTCAATTGAACAACAATTGTAAGAAGATGTTCCTTGATTGCGGTTTATTTCATGTATCTTTATTTCAGGGTGGATTGTCGGCTTTGAGGCAACGGTTTTGTGAAAACAAAGAAACTTAATTTTTGCGGTGTTGAAAGTTAATAGATTACTTTTTTACGGCATATTACTACTATGAATTTGAAAATGTAAAAAAAAACTATCGCAGTTAATCAAGAGAAAAAAAATGCAACAGTCGTGTTGTTGTTCTGCTGCTATTACCTCTAATAAGTCGCAGAAAGTTTACTTACAGTTTACGATGTAGGTTTTTACGACACGTCGTCGCAACGTTATACGACATCGTATAGTGCCCACGATACGACGTCGTAGGTTTCTACCACACAACGACCCAACGTGACACGATGTAGTATAGTGCGCACGATACGACGTCGTAGTTTTCTACGACACGACGTCGCAACGTTACAAGACGTCGCAATCGCAACGTATTACGGTGTCACATCGTCCCACGATACGACATCGTATCGTGGGTATGTCTGTTGGCCCTTAGTCTTAGGTACATATAAATTGGACTGCGTTATGTAAGAAACGATCGAGCGACACTGAGTTAAAACTGAGAAAATGAATTTCGATCGCAATTGGTTGTTGTATATGTGTTTAATGTCTTTGTTATGGTACACTAATAGGCTCAGCCAGCAGAGTTTTCAAAAATTCGTACCGCTTTTTATGCTTCCGTACCTCAAAAGGAAAAAAATTGAACCCTTATTATAGGATCACTCGTACGTCTGTTTGTCCGTCCGTCCGTCCGTCTGTCCGTCTCTCACAACCTATTTGCTCCGATACTACTGGACCCATTACGTTGAAATTTGGTCTGTGTCCCAGACGGACATGATGTAACGTCAACAAATACATTTTAAACATAGGGGCTACTTTTAGGGGAGATATATCAGAAAATTAAAAAACAAAATTTGAACTACATAAATCGTGGTAATTTTATGAAATCTCTTATTAAAATATAATTTATAAATAAACAGTTTAGAAGTTATTCCAAAAATAGGCAAAAAACGCCGGGAGGGGTCCCCCTAATCTCTGAAACTACAGGTTCTAAAATTTTGAAAAAAATACACAAAATAGTTCTTTACCTAAAAATAACAGGCAAACCAATTAAAAATTAACAGTCAAGTCGTGAGTCTGATTTAAGAACAAAAATGCGGTGAGGCTGTTTTAGGGACACAACCGCAATGGTTCACGTATAACGTGGCGTAGAAGCTATTGCGAAGGCCGAAGGCTGAGATCCGCGTAAGACCAAAGGCGCGAAACGTCTCGAAGAAGCGTCAAATCACCCGGTTTTTCAGATCACAATACGGTTGCCAAAATTATTAGCAATCTTGAGGCCTTTCTCTAGTAACTTTATTGCTCCGAAACCTAATTTCTTGATATTCGCTCGATAAAAAAAAATCACGGACAAAACGCACCTTAAATATTTGTAACAATTTTTGCACAAAAGCTAATAATATGAAATTTGCTTCTAAAATGCGCAATATTATGTTTAATATAACTAATAGATATCTTTTTTTTGTTAAAACTTCCAAAAAAATTATATTCCCAATGCAACGTCATCATTCATAGTGTCAAATATAACGAAAGCTGAGAATATTATTGATATTGGGGAAAAACAACTTCGATATTTGAAATGGCAGCAAGCAGCAAGGTATTTTTTAAATAATTTCAATTATATTTACTTATGTACTAGGTATGTATGGTTTATTATTATTATCCTTATTTTGAGTTGCACATTAAAAAAACACCACAAGATTTTGAATTTTAGGCATTTAATGCAGTTGTCAATAGATCCCGTCTATATTTTTTAGAAATTCACACTCACAGGAATAATTAAATCTACAAAAACTGAATTATGGTATGGTTGAAGCCCGCGGCAAGTCCTCGCAGGGGTGAAGACCGCTTATCTCAAATAAAGTATTCTTTCACTTGGCTTGGAAAGCTTTTATCAAATTTCAAAACATCCCAAGGGCATTGTTTTTAGGACGTTTTCCGTCAAGAGTGAGAAAACAACAAGATATAGGCGGTTAAATACCATAAACTTGTAAAAAAAATAGATAACTTTTTATTGAAACATCTATACCAAATGTTTAGTTTTCAATGTTCTTTCGATTTGAAGCTAAGTCATATCTTCTTTTAAGTGCAAATTACATCCAAACTTTATCAGGCTTGATATCATACCCGATTTCGGGCCCGAGCAAGGGACTCGAAATCCAATCGTACCTACCTACTAAATGGCATACCTTTTAAAGCGCTTGACACGCATTATTATAATTTATTGATTTTATTTTATTCTGCAATCTAAATGACTATTATTGTTTAATAGATCGTGTCATTCATGAAGACGCGTGCCTTGAATCGTATTGTCATGTTATTAAAGGTTAGATTTGACAAATCTAGACAAATCATCGTGCATGACACGAACTATTTTCATAGTTTTGTTAATCCTTTGTCCCTTTCTGTCATTTTGGCATTTGTGTTTGTTAGAAACAGACCAAATTTGACAAAGGCTTTCTAAGTTTTATGACTATAGGGTTTTAGTCACCATTGTAACCCTGTTTAGTAAATAGTCTTATTACACTATCTAACAAGGAAGGGTACCCAACTGTCCGACTCCGATTTGATTCATTTTGATATATGTTATAGAGTAGTCTAAAATAACGGACACGTATTTTTTTTAGCTGCCCAAACTCGACCTATTGGGAGAAATTGTCCTCCAAAATACTAAAAAGTTACTAAATCTTCTAACTCCTATAGAAAGTGATGCTCAAGCAACTTGCTAGTTAATGGCTTGTTTGAGTATATGTTTGAGAACAGGAAAAAATAATGTACACGTGTTTTGTTATGTCTAACCCAAGACAGTAACTAATTTTTTCCACTCTTAAATGTATTCTAAGCTCAATCGATTTTAGTCTAGTGAAATTAACCGTGAATCATTCAAAACAGTTAATAGCATGGCGCCACTCCTTAAGATTTGCACTTATTTCTTTGATTTTGCTGCATTCTCTAAATAGGTATAATCCAGGTAGGTATAATATATCTGTCAATGCACTAAGATTCAAATAAAGGTTAGGGTGGTCTAACTTTGTATGAAGAAAAAAAGTACCTATAATAAATTTTATCTCCACAATTTACTCTAGATTAGGACCAACCTCGAAATCTCTAGAACAGTCATAAAATTTAGTATGTACCTGAAATAAAGGCCTCTTTTTCATGCCCAAACCATTTGACATTTGGGGCCCTCGAGGAATCGCAACCATCTTGGAAAATGTGTACCATCCAGGAGAAATTAGCGTTTCTCTGTAAATCTACATTCTTTATGAATATTTAGTGTAAGGCAACATTTAATCTTATTAAATTCTACACAAAAAAGTGATATCTTTGCGGAAAAAATACATCTTGTTATAGAAAATACTCGCTGAATCTAAGGTTAAAGCTTATACACTTACAGGGGACATTCTCTTAATAAGAAACTCGGAGGAATATGAATTCCACATTTAAATATACATTTGTTCGTGATCTTCCCCAACATTAACATTTTTCTCGACTGTGACTTAACTAGAAAGTAGGGTTATGGATTTAAGTACTGATGATTCAGTACATCCTGTAGCTTAGGATACTGTACGATTTTTTAAATGACGTATCGGTAGATTCATCTTACCCTTCACAACCTATTTACACTTGTTTTATTACAGAAAAACTAAATCAACCGTCTTGAGAGGACTCCGAATAACATAAGAAATACCTTAGAAATAGAATTTGAATGCTATATAAGGCATCGCTTTAAAGCTTTAAAGTATGTATTAGAAGAAATAATTAATTAAAATAAATTGGCCAAGAATATGACGCCCGTAGCTGAAATAAGAAAATGACTCCATCATTGCTATCTATTTAGTTGTTTGGAGAAAATAACCATGAGTTATGAATTTTTTTTAATATAAAATCGAATGCTATAAAGCTAATATTTATTATCAATGAGAGTTTGAAATAATTTGGACCAAGAATATGACACTTATATTTAGTAGGAAAATTACGCCTGTATAAAATAGTCTACAATTTTAATCTAAGGTAATGTGTGTAAATTAATGCATTAATGGTGCGCTTTAAATCTTTAATCTTGTTTGAATAATAAAATAATTATTCCTGCTATGTTTATCATTTTCCCGGATAATACAACCAATGACATCAGGATGGTGAAGATAATGAGTGTTATTTACTACTACTGTTAATTTAATTTACATTAAATTAAATTAAATTAAATAATCATTTAATTCAGGCATAGCCCATATAAGTGTTAGCAACAACCTTAAATAATTATGTTAAACTATGTATACGTTTAACATACATACATATATATATATATATATGTTTTAACATATACAACATGTATATGTTAAAACACGCATGTTGTATGTTTTATCTGTACACGAAAATAAGGATAATAGGAGCTATTATGTAACTGGTAAACAAATAATCTGAAATACAGTCGTACTAGGTGCTTAAAACCAATCAAGGAAATGACGTTTACGGGGACGAAAATATATCGTGTGAATGACACACCTCATAAGTAACTTAAAACTTTCTTAATATATCTACTTCCGCTTATTTTTCTGACTAAACACAACTAATGTACTTATTCATAATGGCGTCACTATCTTTGGCTAATTAGATATTGATATTTATTTGAGAGAAGACGTATTCAGACTATAAGTATGACAAAGACATAATAATGGACAACCTCGAGTGTGACAGGTCTCACAGCTTACTGCACGCAGTACTTAACAGTAACTTTGGATTTTTTTTCTTGCATGTGGTAAAAATCATAGGATTAATTATTTTTACTATTCCTTGCTGTATTTATATGTATTACTTACATATTATGAATAATAAAATAGTCTGAAGCATTTATGTTGCGTGTGACACCTAAAAATCGCACTTTGAAAATACAACCGCCCATAAGGTGAAAAAAGAATAAAAAAGTTCAGTCTAAGATATATTTGGCCTTGCCAAGATAAGGGTTAAAATACCTGCGCCAGAAGGCTCGGTTCTTAACTATGCCTCCATTCAAAATGTCATACGTTATAAGTGTGGGTATTCAGGTATTCTCGGGTATTAAGGTACGCCTCTTAACTTACAATAATGTAGGTAGGTATAGGTACCTATTTACGCAGCAGCAAGTGTGTCACGGTAAGTACACATTCTAATATAGGTAATTAATATTTGTATTTCACGTATTTTTTAGAATAGAGTCAGACCGAGATAAGTTGGCAGCGATTTTGATAGCCCAGACGGTGCACGACGTGTCTAGTAAACGTCATAATTTCATAGAAGTTTGACGTTTAAAATAACCCGTGCACCGTCTGAGCTAACAAAATCGCTGCCAACTTATCTTGTTTTACTATAGCCACCTAACTAATTATACAAATACAGATTGGTTTAACTATTTATTTCTTGTACTGAATTGATAGATATACATACCTTGGAATACCTTATCTTCTATAAATTGCTAATCAATACGTCTTTACACGCCGGCGGCCACAAAAGCTTTCAACTCCCAAGGAAATGCTAGTAATACTGTTACCAGCTGAATACTTATGCAAAAATATTCAATTTTTATTCGCAACAGTATTTTTAACGCTAAGGAGCGCCGGGGGACAGCCCGGGGCTCCCAGCCGGGATATTCATGCATCGGCTGCCGCAGATACATGTTTAAGCTGATAGATAGTGACGCGGTAGGATTTTAAAAATGTACTCACCTTAAATCTTTATTGATTAGCACGGTGGATGTTTGCTTTGAAGTTTTGCACGTCTTTTAATAAGTACCGAAGAACGCATAACTTTCATGGAGTGAGGAATGAAATTTGGTTTGCATTTGGTACCTAGGTAGCGGCGGATATGTATTTTGAGCCAAAAATATAGAGCCAGTAAAAAAGAGTAGCGGTCCGATTCGAAGAATGAAATACGATAACGATAAGTTCTGGTTTAGATAAGTTCTCATTTAGATATCGTTTGTATGTCGTATAATTGACAGAAGTAGCTCGATTCGGGCAACCAATGTCACTTTGACGTTAGAAATATCGTAGATAGATCTTATTGGGATCACAGCGGAATTGAAATAAACGTCAATTTTGACATGTCGTTTAGCTATCGATCTTTTAAAGATCTTTCCAAGATCTTAAACGTGTCTTAATCATTCTTCGAATCGGCCCGTAAGTATACCTTATCTACATATAGGATGACTCACACTAGAACGGTCTGGGTTCAGGCCGAGGCGTCTATCACTTTGTTTTCTATGATGGGTGATCGGTGATCACGCGATGCTTTCTATAAATAAACGAAATGTCATAAGGATGACATACAGGTAAATATGAGCATAAAGGTATGCTGGCATCCGCCCACGACTTCGTCCATCTGGAAATCGTTAAGCAATTTCAACTCAATTTTCACGCCCTTAAATAGGATCAAATTTCAAAAAATCCTTTCTTAGTGGAGCTCTACTACATTTTAAATGGTTTATGTTTCAAATAAGGTTCTGCCTCTAACTTTAGTCTGAGTTTCAAATTTTCAATCAGTACCTAGTAGAGTCACGTCTGAAAATATCGATAGGAAAAAAGTGCCAAAAATATGTTTACACAACTTTATTGCCCATATATTAAGGCAGTGTATACATATTTTTGGCACATTTTTCGTACCGATATTTTCAGACGTGACGTGTATATACATATATGTAAATATATTCTGTTTACTGATATTCACAAGCATCCATTACAGGGCCAAACTCGTACTTCGGAATTGTGTAGTTTCCGTCATTGCATTGCTAATCGAACTCAGATTCTCGGCCCGATTCGAACTTTAAGATACGTCAAATAAAATAAAAAATAGGTATACACTTTGTTTTTAAATTTTAACTACAGTTCAAAGATTGTTAAGTATTGTTTTAAAAGTAGGTCATAATAATTCAGGTAATAATAATAGGTAGGTAAGGTAATAATAATTCAGGGTTGGCAGATACATGCGGAACAAAATATCTCAGATATGTCCACCACTTGTACGCAAATGTGAGCCCTTATCATCGCAATTTGCTGCATATTTTCGCACATTTTCGACGTTATCTTAGTAATTTTGTATTGTAACTGTTTAAATTTCATCAGCTTGTTAGCATAGACACGTAATTTTAGATAGCTCGACTCGACAAAAATAAATCGGGAGCTGCAAAATTTGGGGAATTCGAGTGCCAATCACTGTTACTTTCTTGAAATTAATCGAGCAAACAACGTGTTTTAAACAACACAAACTTGAGATAAATTACTTGCTGCTAGAAGAGGTTGACATTTGGCAGAAATTATTTTTCGTATACAATTGCCAACCCTGAATAATAATGAATATTTAATAAATTTTGCACTAAATATGAAAAAAATATCAAACAAAAATGCCTCTTTTGACACTGGCATATCTGATCGATATCGTATCTAAACCTAATATTTGACGTATCTTAAAGTTCGGACGTTCTGTCAATCTCATGTCAACGTGCTGCCGAAACGTAAGGTGGTCCGCGGCCAATCTGTATGAAATACTATTAATAATTCTCTCATGTAATGTAATTTATCTGTGCGCAGGAGTGGGCAGCATGGGCGGCGGCGTGTCCGGCTCGGGCGGCTACGGGCTGTACGGCGGCTACGCGGCGGCGGCGCTAGCGGGGCTGGCGGGCCCGCCGCCGAAGCGCAAGCGCCGGCACCGCACCATCTTCACCGAGGAGCAGCTGGAACAGCTCGAGAGCACGTTCGATAAGACGCACTACCCCGATGTTGTGCTACGCGAGCAGCTAGCGCTGCGCGTCGATTTGAAGGAGGAGAGGGTTGAGGTAATTATTTTCATTTTTTTATAGGGAGATACTTTCTCTGTTTGCAAGGGTGCATGGGTAGTGTATCACGTTCGACCCATGATGTGACGTATACTGATTGTTAGGGTTAAATAATGATTTTTTTTTAACAAAAGTCTCTTTCCGACAATTATTTATTTATCTTTCTTTCATTTGAGCCTTATTTACCTATTCAAAACTTACGAGCAAATTGTCCTTAATATTATATTATCATGGATAGAATCAAATTAAACAGATAATTTATACAATACTAAGATGCCACTTAGGTATTTGGTCTCATAGTAGAACTTGAAGATGTCATATAAAGTTTAGGGTTTAAAAAGCCCCACTTAGTTCCACCTCGCTAGAATAACTTTGGTGACCGTTGGTTACTGAGAGTGAGGGCAAATAAACAAAAATATAGGTAAGTATTTACAGTCATGCAGTACCTTCTTTAAAAAAAATTAAGAATGTTTCTCACATTTCACAATCTAATTATGTAAGGACCTACCTACCTACTGGCAATCGCAAAGTGTAACAACAATAAAAAAAAATAAGTATGTACAAGATCAAAGCGAGTACCTACCTACTTAATACTTTTGATGCGTGGGATTTCACTGATTTCAATTGTAACAATAACCGGGTAAAAATAAACAAAGTCGATAAGCTTTAGGATTACGGTAAAAAGAATATTTTTTTTTGTACATATTATTAGAATTTATTGACAATAACAAAATACATAATGGATATATACATATTTAATTCGTTTTTGGCATGGATCAACCTCGTTAGTATGGTGTAGAAGAGGGAGAAGCTTAAAAAAACTACTTACTGTTGATTATAGTTGGTGTAGAACTGCAAATCCTGCTACTAGTGCAAAGTTAGGCCGAATAATATAATATTTGCTATATATTATATTGGTTTTGACGTAAATAATTAGTATTAATCATATATAGTACAGTCATTCTAACAAGTCGAATCAGTTACCCTTCGTAAAACATGAAAACTGCTTAATAATTAAGATATGCAGTTAGTACTTAATTGAGAGACTTATCACGTTCTATGATGAATTCTAAAATCACCCTCGTGACTTCACGAACAAACAGTAGTTTCAGATTTTCATTTCATTTATTTCATAAATATAATCCATATACAATCTAATGATAATACAAATAACATTACATACACAAAAATCACTATGTCTAAATTTAAAATCTAAAAACCAAACGCATGTACATAAAAGTCAAAAAAAAAGCAAACAAAAACACTAAAACTAAAAAAAAAAAAAAAACACAATTATTAATTATTTCATGCAAAAAACCATGGTTATGAAAGGTGTTAAATAAAGGTTTGGTACATGGTCACCCTGCAAGGGCGTAGCACTGTCTTAAAACTAGTTTAAAGCTAAAGTACATTTATACAGGAAAAAAAAAAATTTTTTTTTTTCTCTAGATACCCAATTTAAATGTCACGATGCCATGTAGATGGTAAACAAGAACGTGTGTTTGTATAAATCCGTGTAGGACAATGTCTTTTGAGTTTTTGAGATAATGAGTTTCACGTTCACGTGCTGCATTAGTAGATTAACATTCGTACGCTGTATGTTTAGTTGTGTGTAAAGAGTTTAGTAGGGCGTAACGTTTATAAGTAGCGAAGGACCAATGGGTCAACAGTGCTGACGTGCCACTTTTCAAGTGCCAGTCTGTGGGTGGGCTCGCTGGGAAACAGTAAACAGCTATTTAACGGTAATTTTTATAACGTGATTTTGTTGGATTTTGATGTATGAGGATTTATATTTCTCCTTGTGTATGTAGATATTTAGAAACTTAACAGAAAAGTGGCGACCTTATTTCAATGATTACGCGCTACCTACAGAAAATGTTTGCAAAAATCAATGCAGTATCATTCAAGACGCATCCCATAATATGGGACTTGGGACGTATGGTATATTTTAATATGAAAATATTTCCCCTTTTCAGAACGCCCTAAAATATAATTACACGTTCACATCCGCACATTTAACCTAACCTAACCTAAAATAATGTTAAACAAAAATAAAGCTACTTATATTGTGTATTCTAGTACTTCTGAATGTCGCGTAATTCCTAAAATCGCTTATAATTCTATTATATTAGTCTATTTTGAATTACCCCAATACACCATATACCTAGTCCATGACAATATTAGTGAAAATTAAGTAGGCATTTTATAAAATGTCTAATAATTTCAGACAGCTAGCAAGATTGAACATTGGTTTATAATATGCAAATTATGCAATGTAGTTATATTTGAAAGGCTTCCTCGCGCTAAATACCGAGACCTCTCTTACTGAATAGTCTTGTTTGCGCTTAAACTCTTCGTAGTTTCGTCCGAGTGCTCTCGATGATAGAATTTGTGATGTTGAAAGTGAGCAGGGGATATTTGTGGCTACCGGTGTTGGCGTGTGTGCCGACCACTCCACGCGCCACCCAGGCCGAGGCTGTGTTTGCCCACCTTTATTCGTCTTACATGCGATCATTGCCAATTTAGAAATAGGTACGTTCTGAATGAAATCATTTTGCTTTTTTTATCCCGAATCTTTTAATAATGTTTTATTTTTAATGTTTGTATTCGTAAAAGGCAGACATTTTAAGGCAAATGAAATGGATCTATGATGGTACCTTAATATAATATCCCAAATACCTATACATATTATTTCTACAGTATATTCAAATGTTTTGTTCAAACGACCTTTTTTTATTCCCCATTGAGCTACTTTTTCCTATCGCATAAAGAAAAACAATTTCGGGATTTCCGATTACAAAAATACTTACAATGATTCAGCGAGATCATGAGCTGAACAAAATGAAACTAATTTAAATGCTCTTATACGGCTTACTCAATGGAAAAAGTAATGGACCATACGTTAACTCGCTAAGTGTAAACTTTTTATTAAGGAAGCCTTAGCAAGTCCCGCGGAGTTCACGATTGTCGACGTGGGCGGAGGGCGCGCGGCTCGGAGCCTGCCAGTAAATTAATATAAGTTAATTAAACCTGATTTATTTATGCTGCCCGAGACGAGGGCAAAAGTACAACAACGGGCTTAATGAGGGTCACTTTTACGGCTTTTCACGGATAACGGCGTTTTTCCGATTTGTGCTACTTTTAATAAAAGTTACCCCGTTTACAAGCTCTTTACCTACAAATTGATATTTTATATACCTACTTACTTCGAAAATTGCAATGTATTTTTTAAACATTTGATGACGTCTGATAGATTTGATATTTAACTTATATGTATTTTAATTTTCGTAACAATGCAGTGTTCTGGTACTGTAAGACTTGTCTGAATGTGTGGATCTATATTATCTCTATTAAACAGGTGATAGGTGATAATTGTCTTGATGGATGACTCTTATTTGGCTTCATTTTCCAAAAACTTAGTATCTAAATGCCTCGGTTTTGTTTCACCTGTACGCTAAATAAAACTTGAAGGAATGTAAAAACAATGAAATGTGTAGTATTTTTGTGTGGGCTCAGCGTAAAAGCGCGTGTTTGCAGCATCGTACGGCGGGTGGAGCCCCTGCTATTTGCGCAGCACCAATTGGAAACTGCATTATTAAACCGCTTTTGTTTAGGCACCGCAACACTTGCCCAAAATCGAGTTACTGCTAACCAGCCTTGTTTTTTTTCTGAATTCTGGAATTATTTATGTTTGTGTTTGTTTCTCCCTCACTGGGCAAGTGGGACGTGTATTGTAATGGATTTCTATGCCTATTATACTTTCAGTTAGGTATACTGCACGTATCTTCTTATTTTAAATTATCCAAGGGATATACACTACGATATGCTAACGATGCATATTTCTATATTGAGTCAGGAGAACCGTTTTATTTGTCAGCTTTCATTTCATAATGAAAAATTAATAATTAAGTATCCGTGTTTAACACGGACGACACACTTACCTATTTATTGCTTTTTTTTTAATTATGTCTGATTAATGAATTTGCCCTGTAGTGATATTTTCTCGTGAGGTATTTTCCGCAGTACTCATATTTGTATTTATTGAAGCACCAAATTAATACATTCAGTACCTACGTAAACATGACTTTTGAATATATATATCAGGTCTGTGTTACATATAAGTAAACGTTATTTTCCATTAAGAGTATGGATTATAATCCATTCCAATAATGTCCTGTTTTAATTTTAATATGATTCAACATAACAATATCTCGGGTACTTACCTAGCCTAAAATGAAATAAAAAGATGAAATGGTTTATGTTTTTTAATTTGTAGCCTAAACAAGGCAAAATATACCTGTGCTATTGCAACAGCACACAAATTTAGCAACCGAGCTTCTTCATATATATTTAAGAAAATTGAGTAAATACTACCAGTTGAGAATAGCAACTGAGTAAACTAAAAAGACAGCGGAGGGGTGGAATCCTATTGTATGGCGCGCTCAACTCTTTGTACAAATTAATTATTAACGAGATATGTAATCTTGGCTTCTCTGCCTGCGGCAACGAGACCTCTCGTCAGCTATACCTACCTTTCATATTCAAAGATTTTCACTCAGAGTAACTGAACTGAACATTTATTAGTTTATAGCAGAGAGATGGATTGTACTCGTTGTACCTTACTTACCTATATATATAAATTCTAATAAAATATCGTGCATACACATGCATTACTTAGATGGCACTGCACGGCACCATATAATTATCTATATTGTGTTGTGGTAACTGGAAGTCATACAGCACTCCATCTACACAAACTGTCAAATTCGAGGCATGAATTGTCTTAACCCCTTATTCATAATCATGCTACAAGACTCTAGGCTAGCATCGTTTGTCTTAATCTGTCATTTTGAATTGTGTATTTGAAAGAAAGGGATAAAACATAAATTAACCAATTGATGCTTATAAAGTTTTATGAATAAGGGGGTGAGACTGTACAATCTAACTGTGTTTTTTACGATCAATGAATATTTTTTATGTAGTAACTTTATTAAAGTAACAACATATCAGTAATATTTAAATTTACTCTTTAGATATTCTATTATAACTTATAATAAATTACGGATTGCCGCAAGAACATTTTTTGTGTAAATAAAAAATAGAGTGTTGATTTAGCTCCGCCACCCGGTGGCCATTTCTGCAGTTCTGAGTTAGGGTATCATAAGAGAAATATGAGACAAATTAGTACTTTAAAATGTCTACCAGCTTTCGGACCATCACTTTTGTTGGGTAATGTAATCCCAACCAGTTCGCAAATAAATAAATAAATATTATATAACCCACAGTGAGCTCAATCATATATATATACTTAAATACATAGAAAACACCTATGACTCAGGAACGAATATCATCACACGAATAAATGCCCTTACTAGCATTTGAACCCGGGAGCATCGGCTTCATTGGCAGGGTCACTACCCACTAGGCCAAACATGCCGATTTAATTAAATTTAAGGAAAGAGATATAATTAAGTAAAAATATATTTTGTAATCCAGCCTCAACTCTGATGTGACATTGACGACTTATTTAGGTACTGGAATTGAGAAATTGATCTAGGTAGTTGAAGTTTAAAACCCGTGCCATTAGGCGAGACTCGCACTTGGCTGGTTTCCACAGTTAGGTAGTAAGGAGTTAGGAATTTTTAGGAGTATAGATCGCGTGCCTTGACTCGTATTGTCTCATGTTATTAAAGGTTAGATTTGACAAATCTGCGCCTCATCGTGGGTCACACGAACTATACACTTGTATGATAGGAGAGCCGAATCTCAACGCAGATAGCAAACGCGAGTATGTAAACGCAGAATGTTAGGGCACTCGCTAATCTTACGAGTGTACAGGATGTCCCGTCACAGATTTCCGATAAAAAAAAAAATTAAACCTATACAACCACTATTTATTTTTATAAATAGAAGAAGAATGCGGATTTTTCGTAAATTATTTTTTCTACCCAGCTTTCAATCAGTTTAGTTGACAACGCATCACGAATACGGCGTATATTGAAATTGATGCGAAACGTATGCCTAGCCTGATTCTGATTTTAATTTCTTTTTCTGAAATTTCTGGAGCAGAAATGTCACTAAAACAGCTAACAGATCAAATCCATAACAGTTTCAGAACAAGAAATTAAAATCAGAATCGGACTCTTGTAAATAACTGAAAATTAGATACGCCTCAATAGCATACATATACAGCGACGGAAGTTCGTTGCATACATATGCACGCTGCTCTGCTGGAGGCCTAGCCAAGATGACAATCTACATCGACAGACGCCAAACGAATAAAAAAATATATCGGGACGCAGAAGCTACGAATATTCACGTGACTATTTCGATATATTATTTAAGTTTCGATGGGCGTTTTTTAACAATGATTGTCGTCTTGGCTAGGCCCCCTGGCCAGCGATCCATTATCACTAATCAATCCGTAACACTCACGAAAATATGTAACAAATCCACTAAAAGCTTTGGTCACCCATAATACAATTATAATTACAAATGTACAGTTTTCTCATTTTTCCCTATACTTGTAGTAGGTATAATACGATGTTAGTTACCAAATGTACTATTACATTTCTAGGAATCTAGGCCAACAGAAATAAATAAATAATAAATGGTGATTCCTTAATTAATTTTAAGATTTGTTGTAACTATATACTAACACTATATGGGTCTCCCAGATTCGAAATAAATAAATACAATTGAAATTGATTTCCTTGAGAGTGTCGAAATAGACGTAGAATAGTCTCCTGCCTAGAATAGTAAGCGTAGCGAGGGATTCAGTGTTAAAGTAATTTTACTACTATAGGAAATAATTTTACTACCATGTGACACATTATACTGCTTTTCACATCACCTACGAGGAAATTATTATGTTCTAAGATATTATTTAACCTAAATACATCGTATCTTACAATAGAAAGTGCCACTATGATTCCTCCTAGCAGAGAACAAAAGTGGCACATTGATCCCTCCTAGCGGGGAAGAAAAAGCCGTTTTCCGAATAGGTGATGAAAAAAATAGCTTGTATCACGACTGTCTGATCTAACACTGATTGCGGGGGCCGCGGAGAAACAGCCACTATTTCATGTGTACGAGTGACCGTGTCGAGTGTTCACGCGCTCCTGCATCGAATAATTGGCCGGCCCTAACTTACTGTCGCGTTCAATGTTTGTAGTACTTGTACATAAAGTTACAAAATCGGTCGAAATATTTTTTCACTCGTTTACACTTAGAAACTACACTGAATAAAACTGAGAGCGTTTTACATATGAACAAAATTTTAAGCGGAAACTGTAATAATGTGTGACGGCGGCCGGCAAAACGTTCCACTTTGTCGATTGCCATAAGGATGAGATTTGCTTGTATCTTTATACGAATAACTTGTCAAGGCGTCCTTATGGCAAGCGATATAGTGGGATGTTTTGTCGGCCTCGGTCACATATTGTCTCAATATTATTATTATTTTTTTTAATTTATTTAGAAAACAAACAGCCTTTTAAAAATATATCTAAAGTAAATGAACTAATAAATGAACTAAAAATAGGCCTAAAGCTTCCTACGTTACTAAGAAAACTATTACATAGAAATGTAAATTACGCAATTATAAATTACCGGTTTAGTTGTGTACTACACGCAAGTAAAGTAACAAAACATACAAAACTATGAAAAATATGACTGGAACCAAATTAGTAAAAACAAAATTTGCCGAACTTTGTTCTTGAACACGGACAAACTATGATCAAAAATATCTATATCGTTAAGAGAGAGTCGTCGTTATTTCACAAAACGCGTAGGTCAATATTTTTTCTGAGTACTTATCACAAACTTGCTTCCATAATTAACGATACGGTCCTTAAATACATATTTAATAAATACATAGTACATGTTTTGAAACATATTAAAACATCATAGATACATATAAAACATTCAGTATTTTTAGGGTTTCATACCTCAAAAGGTAAAAAGTAAAAACTGAACCCTTATAAGATTACTCGTGGATCTATCTGCCCGTCTGTCACAGCCAACTTGCTCCATAATTACTGGACCGATACGATATCATATGTAAGTCGGAGTCCACGACGGAAGTAACAACAATAAATTAATTTTAAACTTTTCGGCCATTTTTGGGGTATCGGTTACAAAATTTAAAAAATCGGCCAAGTGCATATCGGGCCATGCTCAGTGTAGGCTCCCGTAGTTACCCGTCCATCACAATAGACTGCCTTAAACGGGGGCTATAGGTAAGTAGGTATCGTCATATCCTGTATATAACAAGCAAAAGGGACACCTTAGCAGCTCTTTTACTAAGGGAAGACTTTTTGCAAAAATTTAAAAAACTGCTTAACCGATCTGTTGTCATAGCTTCGGTACCATACCAAAGAGTAAGTATATTGTTGGGTACTGAGACACGTGTCGTCTCAATACATATATTATATTTTGCGTTTTAAGGTTATAAATTATATGGAGATGGCACCGTATTATGGGTACGGTAGATTGGGATCTGGGATCTATTTGGAAAATATTATATCCGTGTAATAGCTAGCATCGGCATAACCTAATATTCAATGCGCAGTCCCAACTCCCTACAGCGGCTCCCTGAAATGAAAACGCAATAATATCTTTCAGTCTCGAAGAAGTCTCGTGATGCAAAGTCAAATGATAAAGTACATCCACCGACAGACACAGGCGGCGAGAAAAAGTGGGCGTGGCTCCGCCCCGCCCGTCGTGTCACCCTGTCTCCCGGAAATTTATCTCGTAAGGTAGCTATAAAACAGATATGCTCGCAATGTGTTACTAAGTAATAAAGCGGCGCCATTTTGTCTCCTGCCTCCATGACAAACGAATAATAACGACTTTATGAGCGCGGAAAGCGAGGCCCTGATCAAAGAACCCCGTTACGCTTGTTACTCCTATTTGATTGTGAAACTAGACGTGGATAATACAATTATTCCACAGACAAAAATATTTTTGAGTTGATATGGGTATACATACAACATTTGTTATCCTTTAATTAAGAAGGGGCTAACCGTTATAACTTTTGGTGAGCGCCTGCGGATGCCGGAGGTTACTGAATCGCGTCGTTAATGTGCTATAAAAGATTAAGTAGGCCATCTGGTTACTTGAAGTCTACACCGTTTTTTTGAACTTGGTTAATTTTAAGGATGCATTCCTGAGCTGAAATTAAGTTACTTTCTTATATACACCGGTATTAACTTCATGTCGGAGACAATCATATTTTTTTGCGAGCTTTAGGACCTCTCTGGTTTACACATTGCTTAAGTCACCGCTTAAGTGTTTAATACATTATCTACTAAACGCTAGATAGTCCGATGATCGATGTTTGAAATGACATTCATATGTCATAGTTTTCAATTGTTTGGTTGAGTGAAATATTATGTCATTTAATTATTTTCTTTTAACAACAACATTTTCGACAATTAACAATAGGAGGTGCCTATACCATTTAGTTTCCTTAAATGTACCTTCTTAGCCAATACTTAAGCCAATAATTTCAAAACCTAGCTGATGATGTCGACATTATTAACCCCCGACGCAAAAAGATGGGTATTATAATATAAATACGTTTGACTGTGGCATCGTAGCTCTCAAACGGATGGACCGATTTCGATGCGGATTTTTTAAGTGAAGGCGAGATTCCTTGCGGTGGTTCTTAACTATATTTGATAAAAATCGATCCAGCAGTTTGAAGAGTATTCAGCTTTTTTCCAAAATAATGTAAGTCATTTTTAGGGTTCCGTACCCAAAGGGTCAAACGGGACCCTATTACTGAGACTCCGCTGTTCGTCCGTCCGTCCGTGCGTCTATCACCAGGCTGTATCTCATGGACCATTGATAGTTAGCCAGTTGAAATTTCTACAGATTATAGATATCTACAGAATAAAATAAATATTTCTTTCCAATCTCGAGGGTCTCATCCACTCACCGTCAACGTCGGGCGGGGTCAGTACTTGGATGGGTGCCCGTTTTTATAGGTGCAAGGAGGTTTGTGTGTACGGAACCCTTCCTGTGCGAGTCCGACTCGCACTTGGCTGGTTTTTGTTATAATAGTAGTTTATGTGTCTGTGTGAGTTTATGTGTGCATTAAAACACAAGTGTAGGTTTAAGAAACGAACGAAGTGAGTTCTTTAAAAGGACCACACGAGTGTTTTAATGCTTAATTATGTAGAGATAAACACACTATTTTATCTACACACATATTATAAACTTTCTATGATATATTCACTAACTCAAATTTCAGCCACCATTGGGGCATCGTTGCTCTCTTGGCGGAACTAGCGGATATGTGGCGGCGTCGTCGAAATATCTTTATCACTCATTTTAAACGAAACTTTTGCTATAGTTACTTTAAAAACAACAAAACAAACTCATTTTATACTTAAAACTAATTAAAAGATAAAATGTAAGTACGTCAAATGGCGGTAAATGAAAACGAATTCACGAATGTCACGCATTTGTAGTTTTTTGAATTCAGAGACAATCTAGAATCGAAGACCTATTTCCGTATCGTTCGATACAAACTATAGTGAGATTTTTCTAACATCACATATTTGACACATGACATTTGATGTTTGAAGTGATGTGGCTAAGACAACATAATATGTCAAATCCAGCAATCGGATCGATTACAGTTACGATTTGTGAGATCGAATCGATTACCTATATAAAAAATCAATATTAGGAACCTGCACAGCAGTCATACATGCAAATTATACTGCTAGTGACTACTTAGTATTAGCAAAATCAGGCATTTTTAGATCCAAAGTCAACTAAATTCAAATATAAGCAAAGTCAAAGTCCAAAAATACGAGCCAAGGTAACCAGATGTGAAAGAGAAGAATCCAAAAATAAAGCCAGGTGAAAAATACGAAAAGAAACGGAATATGCGCACAGTAAGGCGGAGAAACTTCGACAGACTGCGCATTTGACATTTGACAAACGAATGATTTTGACGTCAAATTTGATCCGCTCAGAAATCGACATATTTTTTGCAAATCGTACGGTAAAGATCTATTATTATAATGGATTTTTAAAAGTATTTGTTTAAGTTAATGTTTTCTTAGTTATAATACCTTATTTTTGTATTTTCTGTAGGTTATAAATATATCGATTTTATCGATTATCTTTAACTTACGAATATGTTACCCGAATCGAAAAAAATGATTTGACCACAACGCTGGTTTTAAAAAAAAAGACCCTTAGGACGTAAACGTTTGTGCAGTGATTTATTATTGTTAAATACTTCAGATATACGATGCGAAAAAAATAACTATAAGCATAATTACATTCAAAAAGTGAGTGTAGTTTAAGTGGTAACGAAAGACATATTATAATTGCGTGGTTTTGTTTTTAATTATGTGAATGGATCATACACATTTACATTATATGGGTGCTGTCATGTGTCAAATATGTGATGTTAGAAAAATCTCACTATAACATGCAAGATTTGTCAAAATTGTATGCAATTGACATTTCATTTCGACCAAAAAGGCATCTCGACTGATATTAGTCGTAATAGATGTCGAATCGAATTGCTTTTTTTTCAGAGATGTTCGAAATTTGAATATCATTATCAAATCGATTTTGATGTAGTAATGAAGCTATTACAACATTTTCACAGATAAGAAATTTGTTGTAACAAAACAGTTTATCTTAATGTTGGCCATTTACGGATTTTTATGGCATCATAGTAAGTTTATGAGTCTGTGCGGAAAGAGAAGAGTCGTGGCAGAAATAGGAACTAACATTATCAATTTTATATGGCAATCAAACCTGAGACACATGACTAATAAAAAGTAAAGCAACTTCTGTCGTATATATGTGATTGCGTATTTTTATTTACAAAAACGTATTTTTATTTATAATATCGAAACGGGATAAAATCGTACCTAGTTCAACGAGGGAAATTACATTTTAATATTATTTTATTTCGTTAGCGGGAAAAAGCGTCTAAAAGCTTCACTATCGACTTACAAAAAATACAAAGAACATGTTTCCGCTAGAACAGTTATTTATACAATTGTATCTAATATTGAATTATTACCTATTCAATAGTCCCCCTAATAGTTAATCTCCGACACGAAATCGGTAAGTAAATTCTAGTATATTCATACAAAATGTATTAATTTACAGGTCATTCATTATCTTAATGTAACTGATAAATAGTTTTGACACTTTGCCATTTCATACATAATAATTATACTTTAGTACTTACATGTAATTTATTTTCAGGATTGATTAAACCTACAGTATCTCGAATTTACCATTTAGTATATGATATGCACGAATTTGTAATCCACGTATTTATTTCAAGCACATCAAATTCAAATGAAGTAATTTCTTCAAGTCTCTCTGGTTGTTCTGAAGCTAGCTCAATCATCACCATCAGCGAATAATAAATAATGAAATAAAGTTTTTCAATTAAAATATTTATTTATTTTTAAATTCATATACTAGATATATTAAGATTCAAGTCCTATGCTCAAAATACATATTGAGCCAATGTAGTAGTAATGTAATACAATAATTTATTGTAATGACATAAGGTCCACCGAAATGGTTCAAATGGTGTTGCTGTTAGTTACGTAATATTAATTCATAGGTATTTTGGACAAAGTAAAATATATGAGAAAACCGGAGAGTACCTCTTGCACTGTTTTTATATCATAGATACTAAATTGATAGTTCGATTGCTGCAATTTACCCTTCCGGTTTTGTGCTAAAATAACTATTGGGCAGATTAGATTGAAAATTGGACTCTATCTGGTTTTATACAAAAATGGCAGTTGGATTGGACAGATTCTTAACTAGTTTTAGTAGTTTTGTCAATCGAACTGTCACTTTAGTACCTGGAACATAAAAACAAAAGATGGGTTTATCCTCTAGTTAGAAGGTGAAATTGTATATTTACTTCCGTGAAAACTAGTGCCTGTGCTAATTCATAGGATTTGGTTACCGAGCCGACACCTCCCTTTAGTAAGCCGTGACAAAATGCCGAGATAACGGGATTCAAGTATCATGATATTTAGTGTCGTACTATAATTTCATGATAGTGTTGTCAGCGTAACAAACACCATAAAATAGCACTGGCACTGTTTCAACACACAGATAATAAATAATATGAACAGTCTTCGCGCTAAGTAGCGTTGAAAAACCCCGGAAGAATACGGGGAAATTTCCATAGGACTCGTTTATTTCAAGATCCTTTCGAAAAAAAAAACAATGCAAATTTCAGTTACAATACTTCCGAAAAAAACGAATGAAGCCGAAAAAACAAGTTTTTTTTTTTAACTTCTGTATTTTTCCATATTAATTTAATTGTGAATTTAAACAGGAAGGTTAAGGTTGCGCGTCTAATGTGTTAGTTTCTGGCATTTTATATATTTGGCACTGTCATCACTTATCTGCAGTGGCATTGCGTATGACGTATTTAATTTTTCTGAATAAATCAGGAATACTACCGAAAAAAACGAAATTAGTAAAATTCCCGAAAAAAACATTTGATTTTCTCCGGAATTTTCACCCCTAGCGCTAAGTATGTGGTTCCAGTAAGTTAACATATATACGGATACAATTCGCATTCAACTCTGTTTTTAAATTAAGGGTTAATTCCTCAAGCTTTACATTAATAGCTGGGAATTAATAGGTAATAACGTTATTATTTTAATCCAACCAAACCAACATCCCCGTCTGTAGTGGAGTATCACTCTATTATTTATGGACGCGTTCGATACGCAATACAAATTATTGTTTTCAAAGTATAACGTTTAGGGGAGCGCGTTGTTTGCAGTGCGACCCTCAGGGGGCCTACGAGGGCTCCCGGTCAATCGAATCAGACTCTTATATTAATGGTATTAAGCGCTGTTTTTGTTCATAACGTAAGGGATAAAATTCTTTTCTGATTTGAGTGGAAATCGGGGTACTATTAAAGCAATCTTTAACAATTGAATTTCAATTCGACTGTCGCATTGTGCGCAGATAGGCCTTTCCGAGCGTGAGCGTCGCGCGGACACGGTTGTTTGGGTGCGGTAATTGATACAAAGTGACAGATACTGGGGGATACTTTTCCAGCCTCCGGGCTGCAGGGGGTGTTTTGACATCTAGCAGAAAGAAATGGGTGTGATTTGAAGTGCCCTTTGTGGAATTATCGCGGCGTCTTTAATATTGACTAATGCATTTCGCGCGGATGGGGTGATGAAACTCGACAGGTGCGTGTCACATGATGATAGATTTAAAAAATGCTATAATTAGGGGCGCCATTATTAAGCCAAGCATAGGAAGGATTTTCCTTGATCCTAGAGTCGAGTAAAGTGATTAAATGGAAACGACATTATCGATTTTCGTGTTAAGATTTTTTTTAATACCGAAGTATTGTACCTAGTCATGGCCAGGCATAATCAAAGAAAATGAACGTACAATTCAAATAATTTATGAAAATATTATGATTTGTGTTATTTGAAGTAGAAATACTAGTACCTATGTAAGTACCTAAATTATAAACTGAAATTACTGAACTACGTACAGCCATACACGAAAGAGAAAATGACCAAGGCCTCCAGGCCTGCCCTGCGCCAGCGTCTTCTGCATTCGTAGCAGATGCCACACTCACCAAAAAGCGACTGGGAAATATCAAATGATAAAAACTCATTGGTATGAGCCGGGGCCCACGCTCTTACCGCTAACCCACCAGTGCTTCCGCTAGGTCTAATATGTCAAATATTTTGCAATAATTAATATACTTTACCCTGAACGCCATCGTCATCTATGTATCATTCGCTGTTACTCTTCTTAATTAACCTCCTAGTTGAAACAGAACATTCTACAAGCGGCAGGTTATTCGTAAATCAATTAACTTTCAAAACCTGAAAGCTAAAAACATCAGTGAATGCAAATTAAATCGACATTAAAGTATCAAGGGCGGATCAGGCGGTCCATTAATAAATCAGTTCGCTAAAACCGTAATTGTAATCTCAAACAGCGGAGGGAGCGTGTTTGTTCTAAAAACATTATTACAATAAGTTCGGGCTCGGTTCGCCGCCGCGGCCCACCGGCCCGTTCACACGACGGGCACTTTGCGCCGTGTGTTTACATTACATTTATTCTGCTATAGGAAAATCGGCAATGTGAAGAAAGTCTCATAACACTCTACTCTAATTGCCCGATTACCAAACTCCTATAGTTACTACTAAACTTTCGGGAGTCTTTTCATAGACAGATTTTGTATATTTGTCCATACAATCTTTTTTATTTATGCATGTAGTCGCAGGCACCACCGAGTACTTTATTACAGAGCTTCCGAGAGTTTTTCTGTCAGCTTTGATAAAAAATGGATTACTTCGTCGTTATACTAGAATTATTTTGTTTTTATTTATGGCGATATCCACACTCTATAATATTGTAACCCTTATAATTCGGAGTTATACACGGTTTCAAAACCAATTTCATCAATCAATAACAATATTCTATTGTAAATTCATGACTCGACGTTAGATAACCTAAGTAGGTAGGTACGTAGGTACTTTGGCATAAGAGCAGTTGCCCTATGTTTATATCAGATTGATTCTGTGCTATTTTAAGAAGTAAGTATTAGGCATAAAATGCCACGAAATAGAGTTAAAATTCAGCACCATACCATAATCAAAGCGAGGATACGAACATAAACAACTTTCAAAACTAAACTTTTGGCGACAAGATCATGTTATGTGCTAGTCCGATAGTTGAGTAATAGAGTGGAGCCCCCATCGTCGGTATAATAGGGTGTTGGCGGCACTCGGCAGGCGTCGAGGCGTGGTAGCCGGGGCGCCCCGCCCCGCGGCGATACTCATCTGCTTATCTTCCCATACCCATACGCTGTCGCTTCTACACTAATTACGTCCAAAGATTGGTGCAAATCACAGTTGTACTGTATGAAAATATAGGGAGAAGTTAGCGTTGAGAACATAATTTGAGAGTATTGGAATTGATAAAACTGCACTTCTTGAGGGAGTCGAAGAAATTTCTTTTGGCGGATATATGTTTGTCGTTCAAAATTCACGCGTATGTAATGTATCTATAATAGGTTGTTCTTTTAAAATCTAAAACTGCAGTAAAATAACAACTTGGAAAAACGAACAAATGTTACATAATGCATTGTTTTCGCATTGTCCAATCCAATATGGTTGTCGGGTGATTCTTGGGGAGAGGCCCTATAGAGTGCCCTATGGCATCGAGTCCTTTTTTCGGGTTAAAAGGCATAATGGACAATGTTCAGCCGTAGCATCATGGTTCCATTTTTATCACTTTGTCACTATGCCCGTCACTTTCGCGCTTACATAGGGGGAATACGCAATGAAACTGACGCGTTATGAAACGGACACTATTGATATCTTAGAAAAATCTGAACGAACACATTCATGTCTTTTGGTTGCTGGCAACACTGATGACCATAGATAAACCCACAGTGATGACAGATTCCGGCGGCCATTATTTAATTCACTTTTTCCCAGGTTGTTGAACCGCACGAGTTTTGTAAAAAATATTGTATATTTGCAAACTGATTTAAAATTCTATAAAAACTTAAGCTACAATTGTAATGGTTGTACTTGTTGTGACATATTCTCAAGAAGGTACGGAACGGTGAGTTATAATCTTATCAATACTTAATTATTTGGAATTTGGATAAAATGTTTTTAGATTAGATTCGCAATGAATCGGACAACTACCGTCGCGTTGAAACGGACTAAGTCTAAGAAGTTGAAATTATTTTATGTAGTTTTTTTTATTGTTAATTAATTATATGATCTCAGTTTGAGTTCTACCAAAATATTTGATAAGTATTATTGTGTACAGAAATATTGACACCTACTTTTTATTATTATTTATTGTTCGGAGAACCAACAGCTATAGATTGTACAATAGTTATATATATAGATAACAAAGAGCCAATTATAGGTTCCCACCGGTAGCAACAGGTTAACAGATAATTGGTGGTTAGCACTAGATTTTTTTTTTTTACAACGTGTTACCACTAATATTTTTAAATATTAATACTTATTATATTATATACTGAACAAAGAAACCAAAACTTATTAGTAATCTTAATACGTTAATCGATACAATAATATGCCAACACATACGACTCGCTCACTCAAGTAATTTGTCTGTTAGAATCCGTCTTATAGTTGTGATGTTGCTATTAAAAACGTCTATATCCCGCTCCTTCGTTAGTTCATTTAGACTTTTACCAGCTCGTAGTAGAAAGCTATTCTTTCTGTAATTACGTGATGAAAAAGGAATTGAGAGGGGAGGGAAGTATCTTTTAGACCTAGATGGAGTATTGAAGGAGAGCTTAGCGAGCAATTCAGGACAATCAATGTTTTATTGTTGCCAAATTGAAACTAAAACTAAGAAGTTGAGAGTCTAATAATTTTATGTTGTTTTTTTTGTAATTGTTTAATTTATGATCTCAGTTTATGATGTTTGACTTATATAAATAAAAGTTAATTTATAAAAGCAAAGAATTTGTGAAACATTGAGTATTCATGTGGTTCAAAGTATGGCATTGGTTCCTAGTCCGTTTCAAGACACCCATTGTCCTATTCAATGCAACCTGTGTTATGAAACGGACAATAATGAGATTAAAGAAAAAAACAAATTTCTTACAATAAATTGAATTTTCATCTAATATGGTGTATTAATAATTATACAATAGTATATCCTAATTCCTTAAGGATAGTTAACGAGTTCCTAAGTTTGTAACTACAGTATGTAATCTTACTTCAAATTTAAACGTCCGTTTCATGGCGTATCTCCCCTACTTGTTAGAACGTGACAGTCACCATGCGACAAATGTTAAAGAGCCGACCATCTTAGCTCTACATCAGATCTCCGGCCCATTAACGCCGGCGTACCCTAATCCAATGATAATGACTGTACAGCACCTACTCTGTTCATCCTTCATATCAATGATATGCTATTGACTAGAGTATACATTGCTATGCGGATGGCAGCACAGGTGATAGCTTCTACACAGGTCGTGCAAATGCCCCGCGTGAGCAGGTGTTGGAATGCAGAATGCAACTTCTGTCCGAAATCGAGGCCTCTCTTGAGCGGGACCCGAGTGGGGTAAACGTAATCTCGTCCACTTTAACCCCAGTGAGACACAAGTTTGCGCATTTTCCGCTAAGAAAACCCCATTTGTCTTAGCGCCAAAATTCCAGAACATTCCCTTTACCATCTCCAAGAGTATCGGGATACTCGGTGTCGACATTACGAATGAAGTCCAGTTTCGCGGTCATTTAGTTTCTTAAAGCCAAACTGGCCTTTAAGAAGCTCGGGGTGCTCAATAGAACGAAACAGTACCTATTTCACACCAGGTCACCGGCTTTCGTTATACAAAGCGCAGGTTCAACCACATCTGAAGCACCGAAATTCGAACTTCTTCCACTTGACTCCATCCAACGTCGGGCAGTTCGTATTGTTGGTGATCCTGATTTCACAGTCAGTTTGGAACCTGACTTCGAAGAGACGTTGGCTCTCTGTACCTGTTCTACCGTCTCTACAATGGGGAACGTACTGAAGAACTTTTTGAATTGGTGCCACCGTCGCTTTTTTTCACCGCACCTCCCAGCTAAGAAACAAAGTTCATCCTCGCTTTCTCGTCACTCGACTAGCATATGCTTCAAAAATTATCTCTATCCTGCTTCATTCACCATATTCCCCTGACCTAGCACCCTGTGATTTTTACTTGTTTCCAAAAATTAAAGAAAAGTTAAGAAGAAAGCGGTATGGGTATGACAGCAAAGAAGATGTCCTGATGGCTGCTTAATACTATGAAATTTCGGAGGTGTCTAAAAAAGACTGGTCTTCGGTATTTTGGTCTTATAAGTGGTTTAAACGAATGGAAACGTTTAAACGAGTTATCCTTACGTTGTCGGCAACCATTTAATTATAAGAATGATTTTTCGTAGTTTTTTTTATCTGAAATGCTAATCAATGAAATCACTCCTGTAATTTTTAGTAAGTTAGTTTTTGCCTAATTTTAAAAAAGAACACGACCTGCAGCTACAGCTCAAACGAACGAACGGATTTTTGTCTCAAATGTGTAGGAGCAGAATAGGCATAGGGAGTTTTCTGTTAAATAAAAGCGTTTTCACTTGTGTTTATGCTTTTACCTATCTATTACTTAGTCACGTCACTTAGCAGGTAAATGAACATGTGGAAGGAAACACAAATCTTCTTCTTCCTCCTGCCCTTATCCCACGTTATGTGGGGTCGGCACAACATGTTCTTCTCTTCCATTCTCCTCTATCTTTCGTCACCTCAGCACTCACTCCTTTCTTTCTCATATCCTCTTTCACACAATCCATCCATCGTTTTTTGGGTCTACCATCCGCTCTCCGTCCATCAACATTCATTCCTAACATTCTTTTTCCTATATGGCATTCATCCCTCCTCATTAAATGCCCATACCACGCTAACCTACCACTACTTATCTTCTCCGCTACCGGTGCTACTTTCAAACTTCTCCTTATATACTCATTCTTAATTCGATCCTTTCTCGTCACTCCACACATCCATCTCAACATTCTCATTTCCGCTGCGTGCACTCTTCTTTCATCCGTCACTTTCGTCGCCCAGCATTCTGATCCATACATTACAACAGGTCTCACGATCGTCCTGTAGATTTTCCCCTTAAGTTTAAGGGGCATTCGTGGATCGCAAGTTGTTCCAGAGACCTGTCGCCATTTCATCCATCCCGCATTTATTCTATTTTTCACGTCACGGTCGATGTTGCCGTCACTTTGGATCAATGACCCAAGGTACCGGAAATCGGAGCAAACTGGTAGGGATACACCGTCTAAGGCAATATGGGAAAAACTGGATAGACCACCGAAATCGCAGAACATATGCTCCGTTTTGGTTCTGCTAATTTTCAGTCCCACACTTTCCAGCTTTTCTTGCCATTTTCCCAGTCTGCTCTGGACCTCAAGTGCATTTTCTCCGACAAGAACAATGTCGTCAGCAAACAGCATACACCAGGGTGCTTCCTCCTGTATGTTCGATGTCAGAGCATCCATAAGGAACATCAGGAGGAACAAATATGGACTTAAAGCTGACCCCTGGTGTAAACCTACCGCCACATTGAACTTGTCGGTTACTCCAGCTTCAGACCTGACGTGAGTACTGGCTCTATCATACATGGACTGAATAAGCCGCACATACTTCTCTGGCATTCCTTTTTCTCTCATAGCCCACCACAGAACCTTACGGTGGAAGGAAATACAAATCAAAATAATTAATATAGCTACAAATACATACATAATTAACTCATTAATAAATTGGCTACCGATGCACTTAATTATTTTTTAATTACAGAGAAACCTAATCGAAACCTAAGTTAATAGTGCTTAAAGCACGCTCCCTGCTGGAGTGGTATAGCGCAGCTCGTTGATATTGAACGCCGAGTATTCAGCTCAACTCGCCGTGGCTAAACAAAGTGAAACATAATGCCTACGAATTTACCATACGGTTTAGCTTTCAATAAAACGCCATGTTTATCTTCGGTAGACTGTGAACTAAGAAATTATGTATGCATGATACGAGAAGCGATGCAGTACGTGCGGGTACAATGGAATTTGGGAATTCTCCACGCTCGGCTTTAAAACAATAGGTAGGTGCATGGAGGGAGCTGGAGGGAGGCTGTGCTAACTCCGCGTCAGGCGGTTAAGTCTAAAGCAAACGTTATGTACCTTACCTTACCTACCTAATATAGGCTACCAATATCAATTATACGCAAAAACGATAAACACGCAAGGATTTATTGAATTAGGTATATGGAGGATATATATTTTTAAGTTACCTAGTGTACTACGGGTACGCAACAAAACACACACAGTGCTTCATATTTATCGAAAACATTATTATGCCTCCATATTACGGTGCAGAAAGCAATTATTAGCAGCGCCGGCGTTTTTCAAAAAAGATTTAACACCAGCGATAAGGACAAACGAGTTAAACCAAAGTACAATCATGCACACAAAAGAGCGTCGCGCGGATAATCTTAGTGGGCGGGAGGACAAAAGAGGTTTGCGAATGGTTCTTTAGGACGAGACTCTATGCAGCGCCCCCGTGTCTGGCGCTGGCAGCATGGGCTACATTCCCATCCCTTACTAAGCATCAGCCCGAGACGAACCAGTATAAATCGTGATCTCCGATTACGTATAGTAGCTTCGGCTATAGTTAGACTGGTCCGCTCGAGAAGAACGCTAGTAATGCGATGGGAATGCAGCCTGGGCCATATTCCCCGCTTGAGTGCCACCGAATGGAACAACTCGCACAAGTGTTAAGCCGCCACTCGCTCGCCGAAAGTTAATGGGGCCTTTGTCGAGCTACCGGCCGGCCCTTGTAATGCAATTAACTCCGACAATGGTGCTATATCACTGACGAATTAATTTTTAAAGCTGCCGCGCGGAAGCGGAGATCTTATCAATGGTCGGGTCGGGGTGCGGCTTATACATAATATTCATAACAATTGGTGTTGACAATTTCAGCTCCTAGAATAAATAATATACTGCTCTAAGTGCGTATCGCTTTTCTTATAACATATGAATTAGGTATTTCAGAAAATATTATGTACATAGTACCTACCTACATAAAATATTATTATTAAGCTATTTATATCTACTTAGTTTTAATTATAGGTACTGTAAGCTTTGGTTGGGGTGTGTAATGTTTAATATAATTATAATAAAACTATCATACACTTGTCATAATACCATTAGATATATAAGTAAATAGGTATCATTACATGTTATAATATAATTTTTATTATAAATACGTTGCTGTTATATTTTGATTTAATATAAGGCATAATGCATATAATGCCTATTTTTATACAATTTTAATTAGTCTAAAGACACAATTCATAATGGATTTTGCTATGTTATATTTTCATACTTTATACTATCAAACTTTTTTTTTATTGCGGGATTGCAGTTTTAACCCAACCTAATCCACTTTTTAACTTTAACCACAAAAACCTTTATTTATATTGACGCTTTGATACAATTATGGCATGTCACTAGTTATGGCAAACATATTTTATAAATAATAAATATTATAGGACATTATTACACAAATTGACTAAGTCCCACAGTAAGCTCAATAAGGCTTGTGTTGAGGGTACTTAGACAACGATATATATAATGTATAAATATTTATAAATACTTAAATACATAGAAAACACCCATGACTCAGGAACAAATATCCATGCTCATCACACGAACAAATGCCCGTACCAGGATTTGAACCCGGGACCATCAGCTTCGTAGGCAGGGTAGCATTTTAGAGTATAGTACCTATAGGTAATCATTATGATAGTGTAAATTAGACGAAGTTTAAATAATATACTATAGGTAACCATTATACCAAGAATAACATTATAAACTAGTAGTGCTCGTAGATATGTCGTTGATTAGGTAATATGGAAGTATGCCTTTTATTTCATTATTCTAAATAACGCTATATCAAACTATAATATATACAAAGTAATTATAAACAATGTAGTTTGGTTGTGACTAAATACCAAAACTAAAAAAAACTAGAGGTTCCCTTCAGGTTTAGTTCAAACTATGCAAGGTACCTATATACTAGTATCTAAAAAAGCCAGCAAAATAATAATTTAACATCCATAAATAGCCGTTTGCAATAAATAATAATATTTGAATTGAATGATTCCATCCCTTTTATAACTTTCTCAACTTAATCCCAACGCCAAATGAAAATGTAATAATTTCTATTAAAAAAAAAAACACAAACTTTCACGTCAACATTTATGAATGAGTGGTAAGTACGTGAAAGCCTGCCGCCTGGTGTTGTGATCGTTTCGGTGGCACAATGGCAGACTCGGCAGACCACCCGGAGACGGGCGGTGTTGTAGGCCTCCGCTCGAGTGGAAGCGCGCACCGAAGCGGCACAAAGCCTACTGAGAACCAGTATCAATGATCATTACAATACGTGAACACATTTTTTTCAAACCTCAACAACCCGGTCAGTTCACAAAATTGGGCCGGACGATTGTCCGAAAATAACACGCCAGATTATTGATGCATCAGTTACAAATATCACAATACGATATCGCCTTCTGAATTTGAATGCTTTGTAAATATCAAATTTATAAACCTTTTGAGATGCGGAACGGTAGCTCTACAGAAATATTAAATTGAATTTTCATTCATAAAATATGTTATGAGGATAAAGTAATGAAATGTTAAAGTCAGCGTATGAAATAACGTGCCAATTTTTAAATAAAGAGCCGCCATAAGGAGGTTTTTAAATAAAGATATTATTTTAAAATTATGTTTGCTATATCATCACAAATTTTGGTGTGTACTTACATCTGATTTATCGAACCGAACCTGACACCACGTTTTCAATGACTTCGATAAAATCGTTAGCAGACCTATGTGACGCCACGCATTATTCCTTGTCGTGTGTTGTGTGATGTCTTGAATGACTGCTTGAACGATGCTTTGACTTCGATAGGATCGTTACAATATTTTTATGGCCCCGCCATAAGGAGGCAAAGCCTCAATGTCGGTTCCAATACTTCCAATCCGACCTACCTAGTAACTAGCCTGCTGGCGGCTTTGATCACTTCTTCTTAGATATAACTGTTTTACTTTGAAATAGGTAAATTAATTAGGAAACATACTTATTTAGGTTTTTAATTAATTTGTTTTATTTTAGTAGTGTAGGGGCACTCTCCTCTGTGCTATTATTGTTGAATTACTTTTCTAAAAGCCCGTTATTTTGGTAGGCAACGAGTCTTATACATCAGTTAGGGGAGTAGATCAAGAATTTACGCAAGTTATTGTTTCAGGTGTGGTTCAAAAACCGTCGAGCGAAATGGCGGAAGCAGAAGCGCGAGGAGCAGGAGAGGCTGCGCAAGCTGCAGGAGGAGCGCGTGTGCGGGCGGCTCGGCGGGCGCGCGTCTGCGCCCGCGCCGCCCGCGCTCGCGCACTCCCCGCTGCGCGCGCCGCTGCCGCCGCCGCCGCGCTGCTCCGACGACTCCGACTCCGACCTGGAAGTCGCTTGAGACCACCCCCAAAACAGACACTCGCGTGCTAAACGACTTTTAACTCAATTACACGGGTACAGCTTCAGTGATCAGTGAAAACTATAAACAAACAAGTGATGTGAACGCTGTTTTGTCAATAAGTGCAATCGAATGGAACGGTAAAGTGTCGCAGAAGAACTTGATGCAATATTTTTAGATGTTGACACTGGGCGACTCTTCGCAACTTGTGTAAGTTTCTTGTGAAACGGTGCAACGCTGTGTCCTTTCACAAGAGCAACAGACGCCAGTATAATTAAATGCAACAGATTTAACAACTAGTAGAATTAGGTAATTATCTATAGTTCGAGCACTCGACAACTGTGTGCTAATATTTATTATGTGAAAAAATAGTAGGTAGTCATATTGTATATTTTAGACTTTAAGGTGCCTATCTAATAAGCAAATGTAATTAGATTAGATATGCTCCACAGAATAATCGAATAGATAATTGATGTAACAAATAACAACATAACAAGTTCTATTGAGCATTGAATTCAAAAACTTTTTTTGTATTTTTAGACCTAAAAGTTTTCCTGGCCAAAACGAGTATCTAAGTTACATGACAAATGACGAACGATATAGCGATGGATACAGTCGACTTAAGTTTTCATTTATTTATCAAGGTACAGTCACCATCGGATATATCAGAAGGCCCAATATCGCTCCGATATATATAATGACGAATAACAATTTATATTTTCTTATATTCTTAAATGTACTTATTTGCGAATTGATAACAGTTGTGGAATGTGGATATTTCATTTTATCAAGCACTCGTTTTTACTAGATAAACTTCTAGTTCTAACAACTATGCCAACTGGAGTTCTTAAGGGGCCCACTGATTAAGAGTTCGCCTGTCACTTATTCGCGATTGTCAGCTTTTGCAAATAACTGACAAGCCGATATCGTCCGGCGAACTGGTAATCAGTGGCCCCCTTTAGAACATTTTGTGGCAGGTGGATGGTTCAGTGTAGGAAATTATTGCCAAAAGTTACTTTTTTAGTCATTAACCCGTAATTTGACCAACTACTGTAACATTCTTATACGTTTTAAATGTTTTTTAGTGCTCCGTACAAAACTTTGTTTACGGAGCACTTATGGGATCACTTCGGTACCTAATGCAAATCAGTTAAATGCATTTTTATACTTCAGTAGGTATACATAATTACATATGTGTTACATACGTTATGTACATACAGCAATAGGCAATATCAACGTATCTGTCAATCAGACTAGATGACTTATAAAAAAAAAATTTGATCAAAGGGCCCACCACGAGAATCTAAATAAGGTACGTTATCTATTCTGCCTTTCAACGCTCGAATATGCAACAGAGGCAGATAACGAAATTTAGACTTTCGATTTTCGCAGTAGGCCTTCAGGGCGCCTAGCCAAGATGACAATCGTATGTACATAAACGCCAAACGAAAAGAAAAAATGTATCGGTATGAAAGATCAAGATCAGTATCAGACATCATCATTGAAGGACAGCCAGGACTGGACAGAGTCCGAAATGAATATGTACGAGGCTCTTTCAAGGTCGCCACCATTGCAGAAAAGATGGCTGAAAGCCGTATGAGATGATTCGAGCATGTGTTGAGACGTGACGAAGAGTGCGGTAAAAAAGGCCTTAGCCATCTTAGAGGAAAAAAAAACGGCAAAGGGAGGCCGCTTACCACGTGGTGGAGAACCGTTACCAAAGACATGGAGCGAGCGCAGATCAACACACAGACAACCCAGGACAGAAAAATCTGGCGCCTTCGAACGAGGAGGCCGACCCCAAATAACGGGACATGGCAAAGAAGAAGAAGAGAGTAGAGTGTCGGGACGAAAGATGATAACAAATGTGAATTTACCTATCCAATACATCCATTTATGTTTCAATTAGTGTTTTCTATCAACATCTTGGCTAGGCCCCTAGATTAGATGAGTTTCATTGTGTACAGTTGGTCATAATTACTATATAGCGTATTTTCTACGTTCGTGTACATTGTACAACCTTGTATATGGATTTCGATTCTAAACATGGGTAGTGGCTTGTCACGATGTTTACTTATTTACCAACAGGTAAGCCGTTCAAGATAGAACATAAAATATTTGTCTGTAATAAACTTTCACTAATATCCAGTGTCAGTGTATTTATTTCTCTTTAATCTAATTATTGTACTTAATACATAAGATACAATAACAATTACTTAACACATATTCACCAGTACCGAAACATTTTTAGGGTTCCGTGCCCAAACGGCCCGTCCGTCTGTCACCAGGATGTATCTCATGAACCGTGATAGTTAGACGGCTGAAATTTTCACAGATGATGTATTTCTGTTGCCGCTATAACAATAAATATGTACTAAAAATCAGAGTAAAATAAATATTAAAGGGGCCTCCCCTACAACAAACATAATTTTTTTTGCCGGTTTTATAGATAATGGTACGGAACGCTTCGTGCGCGAGTCCGACTCGCACTTGGCCGGTTTTTTAATATTACCTTGTCAGCTATCATACCTACATAAAAATAGGCTAAATAAAGCGTTTGTTACAAAATTATGGAATTTTTAAAAGGTGATTAATATTCTACAGCGACATGCCTAACAACAACCAGCCGTTGTCGTTTTAAGCACGGAACCTTATTCTTACTGCTTCAGGATTATTTGCCGTTGAAAGGACTAAAATCGGCTGTAATATTCACCACACCAGCTGGTAAAGGCTCTATTGATTGTTCAAAAACGGATGAGAAAGTTGCATTTCATCCACAGGAGTGGCAAAGTAATATGATGCAATTTAAGTGATTTTCTGATGTTGGCTAGTGACTTTTAATTGCTGATTTTAAATGATAAATATTTTAAAACTTTCATTGCGATTTGGTTTTGTTTGATTTTTTACAGTAAGTATTAATTTTCCTCGCGTTAGTGTAGTGAAAAAAATTGTGTGTATCACTCGGTGGCAATTTTTTTAACCCACGTGCATTGTACCCTCACAACGCTCAAGATTCCACTTTAAAAACAACTCGCTAAGCTCGTAGTACAATTTTGGAATTTTTCGCTCGTGTTCGTGTATCAATATATTAGTACGAGCTGTTAAACAACAACTTTACCCCCTTGTAAAACAATTAACTCTATTACATCTTAAAAAGAAATCTATCACATGATCTTTGACATCCATTACATAATTATATATATGAGCGAGCGAGCGGGATATCGAGCATATATGCCCATAGCGCTATCACGCTCACACACCGGAGCGATGTCTGAATTCGCATCAGTGTTATAACCGCGATAAGTACTTGGGCCAAAGATTTCCGCGCTTTAGATAGTTGCGATGTTTAGGTACATAATATGATGTCAAGAAACAATTTGCGCTTAAAAGACATCAACGGTCACTTCAATTAGGTAAATATTAGGTACGCATGTTGAAACTAAAACACATATATACAGAATATAAAAAACAAATATAAGTATTAGAGTATAATAACAGGCTCCTATTGGCATACTGATAAGGAGGAAAACCACAAGGCCTGCGTCGATAACATTGCGTCACCACTCAACACCATACCATGCGGTCATGGGGCTGTCATCTCGCGTAACAGCTATGCATGCTAAACAGGTATTACTCAATACTCTGTTTATGATGTAAGTACTTACAAAGTACCTAGTTGTAATAATAAATCATCCGCTCATAATTCATTAACAACTTTACAATATTTTTATGCAAGTTGTTGTCAATAACCAGAATCTCTGGAACTGTGCATATTAGTAGATTAGGGCTATAACCGCGAAAGTCGAAGTTCGTCAATTGCGGGCATTTTTCTCTGCCACTCTAATTACGTCTTAGTGAGAGTAAAAGAGAAAGATCCCCGGAATTTGCGAGTTTCGGTTTTCGCGGTAGGCCCCCTGATCCTTGTAGTGGCGTTTCTAGGCTTCAAGAAACTCGATGTTGTCAGGCTGAAAAGTGGTGCCGTTTTCGCCACCAGCCCCTTGAATAACATTACCTAATTAATAATTATCTAATATTGGTACCATCTATATTTTTATAGTATTATTTTATTTGTTTAAATAGCATATGATTCAATCAACACTGCCTAAGAAAATTGTAAACTAAGAAAATGTTTACTGTCTGCCAATTATGATTTTTGATAACAGGCCGCTGACGACTTAGTTATACGCGTCAATTTAAATTGGAGTCTTATAAAAATAAACAAAGTATTACCAAATGAATCATACAAAATCAAGTTTAATTTTGTAACCCGGTTTAGATAGAGGTAGTAATAAAACAAAATTAAATATCTTCATAACAAATGTATTAGCAATCATTTAACGCCATTAGCCATTACACATAAATAATTAATCAGTCAAGGCCGGTGTTTCATTAAGAACTAGACCCGATGTCTTGGTAACAACAATTCGCAATTGAAAGTGAATTACTGTTCTCTAAAAATACAACTAAGAGCTCTTACATTATAATGACCTAGGGCTCAAATTGTAACACAATTGTACACCTGTTGTGAAGCTTTGACCGAAATTATAGTTGTATGAGATATATTGCACTAATTATACATTTAATACAGAATTAATATATCAATATCACAGGTTAGTTGGATATACATAGTGTCTTCTCAACACAAATTTATTTATGAGTATCTGGATAAACTCTCGAGCAGGGGTCGCATACCGGTATTTCCTTCATACAATTAACCGGTTAATGACTTTGGTTAATCGTAAACCGTGACGTTTTTTGTTCTTTAATCATTAATTGAATAGACTGAGGCTAATAAATACCCATTTTAAAATAAAAATAGAAAAATAAGTAATTAAGAAAGGTATTTAAAAAAATTAAATATTACTACCCGTGCTCTCGACCCTGTTAATCGTCGATTATGTAATTCGCAAAAAGGAAATACCATGTAGGTACCTATTTCAATACGGATGTTTCGATAGCTATCGTACGATTTTCTTAAATATTCGAACATAGTAAAATAACGATAACTTATAACCCCTTTGTCCCGCGAAGTCAAGTTACTCTAGTAATACGCGTAGGGGTAAGAGTACGTGTAGGCGTAAGGGTAGGAGTAGGCAACAGCGCTGTAGGGGGAGACGTAGGCGGGCGCGTAGTAGCCGGAGTATCCGTAGTCGACCAGCACCTGGGGCTTCGCCTCTGCAGGGCACAGCGCCAGCGCCGCCAAAAGGCACACGACCAATGCCACCTGCTCAACAGAACGAAAAATGACCATTATTACGTATTAAGATGAATAGGGACAACCGGTTCTCCATGCAAACGCAGTCTCCATTTTCCTCCTTGGATATTGACATTCTGGTTTATTTATTTATTTGATATTTATTAATTATAGCTATGAAACGAAGGGGTTTCATAATTTTTCGATTTTTTTATCATTATGCGAGTTATGAGCGAAAACAATTGATACACAATTCTTTAAAAGCTCTAGTCTATTTATAATATAATATTAAATATGATAATTAGTCCAATTATAGAAGTAACTTTTCACGACACCAACCGGTAAAGGCCCTCTTTTCAAGTTCAAAAACTAATGAGAAAGTTCATCAAATCATCATCAAAGTAATCAGAAGCAAATTTTGAGCTGTTTCCTTATGTTAGCTCGTAGAATTGACTTTTAAATGATTATTTTGAATGATACATTTTTTATTACGTTCATTTAGATTTGAAAAGGTTAGATTTTTTTGGTATTTCATAGTTAATAGTAGTTTCCTCGTTTTGGTATGGTGAAATTTTTTGTGTTTCACTTGGAGGTAAAGTTTGTTTAACCCTCGTGCCTTGGAAACCTCGCAACGCCCAAGATTCCACTTCTAGAACCACTCGCTACGCTCGTGGTTCAATTTTGGAATCTTTCGCTTGCTCGGGTATCAATATTAACACGAACGGTTAAATAACAACTTTGCCCCCTTGTAAAACAAATAACTGTTGTCTAGTTGACTACACGTTTTCTAGTAAGTTTGTTATGTTTTTACGGTAAACCTACTAAAGTGATTTTGATGAAATTTTACATGTAGAATGTTATTTTAACGTTTAAACTAAAGTTATAGCTACAGCTAGGTCTATTCGGGTTATGTTATTTCTATTCCTACTAATAAAATAGTCATAGTTCTTACGCATGGACTATTGATTAAATACCTAACACAGTCCGAATAAACCAAGTAGGAAAATGATCTACCTACAATGTATCAGTTTTTACCCAAATATAGGTAGATGAAATTTCGTATTAAAATGCTTGAGTTGGTACTAAAAAAGACTGAGGATACTTTTATCCCAAAAATAAACCTTTAAAGATTTACCCCGTTATTCATAGACGCGCAATCCTCAATTTCCTTATAACGTTTGCTATTACCTTTTCTTGATACCAAAATCGCAAAATCTGATATTTGAATTTGTCTGAGTTTGAAGTTAAGCGACACAATTAACCGTTTGTTTTAATTTGTAATTTTTACTTAGGTATCGTCAACCGGGGTGAATAGGGAGAGCTGAGGTGAAGTGCAATTTCTTATAAAATACCCACACAAATTGTATTATACAAAATATACTATTATTTTCAATCGAATGATATAATTTGTGTATTTTTTTAAGAAATCGCCAGGTAAATTTTAAGTTTTGTCGCTATTTACCCAAGCCGTCCCTATTAACGGTTGACGGTACCTATTTGTAAATGAAAAAACCGGCCAAGAGCATGTCGGGCCACGCTCAGTGTAGGGTTCCGTAGTTACTCTTCCGTCACAATAAGCTAAACTGGAGCTTAAAGTATAGTAAATTGTTAACCAAGGGATGAAACGGTACCTTTCACGCGAGTTAAGCAAATAGGCAAATTTGCATAATCAGTACCTAATCAAAGTAAGTCTTTTTACTATGAAGGGGAAACTTTTTGCGATAACTCAATAACAGCTTATCTGATCATGTCCGCTTAGCCTTCATTTAATGTCTTTCTTAAGCTCTACTTCCACGATTTTTTTTCATATTTTTTGGACCTATGGTTCAAAAGTTAGAGGGGGGGGACACATTTTTTTTTCTTTCGGAGATTATCTCCGAATAGATTCACTTTATCAAAAAATGTTTGTTGAAGACCCCTATTAGTTTCCAACGATACCCCACATTGTAGGGTTGAGGCAAAAAAAAAAATCACCTCCACTTTACGGGTAGGGGAGGTACCCTCAAAAAAAATTTTTTTGATTTTATTGTACGACTTTGTCGGCTTTATTGATTTATATATTCATGCCGAATTTCAGCTTTCTAGCACTAACGACCACGGAGCAAAGCCTCGGACAGACAGACAGACGGACATGGCGAAACTATAAGGGTTCCTAGTTGACTACGGAACCCTAAAAAGGGACAAAACATAAATTAACCACTTAATTGAGGCTTTTAGGGCGTTTATGAATAAGGCGAACAAGATAACTTCTAGAGCTCGACCTCTATCATCAAAACTACGGAAACACTCATTACCATTCAAACCTAATTTATACAAGCTGGTAAATGAATGAAAAGGAACTACTTACGCTACTTGTAATTAAATGGTAATTTTATGCGAATTATGCGCTCTTAGGTACCTACTCAACCGCGTTCAGAATTAAGTGTAGACTGAAACTATTTCAGGTGTTATTTAACCTAAACATGACATGGACAACCGGCAAACATTTTGGGCGAGGTAAGTTAAAAAATGTAATAATTACTTACTAATCAGGTACTTATACATTCTGTGACACTCTCAGTCAGGTATATTTTAACTGGAGATTTCTTGCAAAAACCGTTAAAATTGAAATAAATATGACTGTCTATAGACACGTAATTTACTCAGTAGTTTAAAAAATCGTCAAATACATGTAATTAAACGTGTGCGCGTGCCGGGTATGTTTACAGTTACACATGTCCCTACATTACATAAAAATTACAGTAAACAAAAAACATAGGTAATTTAACTACCTATGGAAAAGATGTGGGCAAGTTGAAACTTGTTAAAACTTTATCATATAACAATTACTTTTGACGTCATTAAAATATCAAAATTAAATAGGTTGTTAACTTTATTTTAACCTGCAGCATGTTACTTTTAAGTTAATCACATCCAACAAAGACACCCTGTTTATTCCTACCTACAAATACGTTTAATAAAGTCACGTATTAAGTATGTACCTACATTTAAATAATCAAAATATCATATTTTGGACCAACGTTTAAAACAAATCAAATTTGTAAATAAAATTAATGCTTTAAGTACCTAGTTTTGCATAGTTAGGTATTAACATTTAAAAAATGCTCACCGATTTCATCATCGTGGTAATGTGTGGTTTAAAAAAGCCACCAAAGCCTGCTCTAGCCTGCACTAGACGGGATTGCTGCGTGATATGTGTCAGTTCCTCCCGCCGTATCCTTATATACGCGACCGGGGTCCCTTCGTGCGCGGACCACTAATGCCCGCGTCCTCCGTTCAATGGTACCGGACTTAAACGCACACAATGTCACATTAAGCTATAACCAAACCATAACATTGTAAAACAAGCGATAATACGCTTTATATCAAACGTGACAAGTGCTTCGAAGCATCTGTAACATCATCTCCATATTGGACCCGGATCGCGGTGACAATAGATCAGTGCACATTCGACACGCATTAATCGACGCAAAAAATTATATAGTATCGATATAATTGATCTATCATGACCATTGAGACGTGGTCGTAGGCTCCTTTGTGATGAGATGTTAGATTTATAACGATGTTTTTGTATAGGGTCCAGTTTGAGAATCGTATCTACCTACAAGTATTTACTTTAGGTAGGTACCTACTTATAGGTACTTACCTACTGCAAAATGACCGGTATAAGCGGAATTGAAGTCCAACGAGCCAAGAGAGTTCTTAGGATTAACTAAGGGTGTAAGACCTCAGAAATCAGTTATAAAAAGCCCAAATTTTCCCGTAGCGTAGTCTCTTATCACTCTTCCATATTAGTACCTAGAACGTAGTGATTATATGCTCTTTGTTAGTACCTACATATTAGTTGATAGTAGTGCGACAGTGTCAATTGCGTTTCGTTCGTTACGGAGCGTTAACAATTAGCTGGTTGGCTATGGGTACGAACCCAGGACATAAAGAAAAAGACACGTACCTACTTCTTTTCTATCTTGTTTATATTGCACACAAACTGTAACCTATTTTCCATTGGATAGGAGAGACAATTTTTTTTATGAAATCTATGTTAGACTGTCTAGTTGATACGTACAGACTACGTAGTACGTAGTTACTTCTATGGTAACAATAAAGGTGTGTTACGATATATTTGACCACTTTGACTGTCATTATCTACTTGAGGCTGACTATACCTACCTATATGTAGGTATAACACCGCAACTCGATTAACCAACTTTATTGTTATACGTGTAAATAGTAGATTGTGTGTCAGGATGGAGGGTGTACCTAATAAATAGCATACCATATTTTTGTACCTCATTTATACTATTTAGTAACTCCTTAAAAAAAATTGTACCTCACGGTACAAAGCTATCACCAAAAAACAGTACACCCGCCATTTTAACAGTCAGAATGGCCGGTGTATTTTATTATGCGGTTATTCATAAATTCCTTAAAAACAAATTTTTGTACCTTCATATTCAATTATAATATGAGCCATTTTATTCGTGGTTTCAAAGTTTTACTCATTTTACATTTTGTACAATTATTTTTATTACGCCAGGAATTTGTACTTTTCACGTTTGAAAAACCATGTACCGAAATATTAGTCTTTCATTGGTTTTTGGTGATTAATCAAATAAAACACGTTTACGCGTGTCTGTCGATATATTAGTGTGATGAATATAATATACTTCTTCGTGGGATATCGATGAAATCTTTTTTTGCTAAAAAATGCAAAGTACCTTATATATGTACCTATATTATGACAACGACTATATAGTGGCTCTGTGAGCTCAAAAATTTAAGAAAGCAGTCGGAATGTTTTGTTTTTATAATAATTTACACAAATCAATCTAGAAATATCGACAATATCGTATTTACACGCGTCATAGGCAATTGTGAATTCGTAACGCATCTCAAATACATACCTCACGATAATATATTCGTATCTTACTTACTTCTTATTCTGTAGGTTGAGCTCGCATCGAAATATTGGAAGTATGCGGATCTGGGGACACCCAAATGACAAATAAACTAAAATTGTATCTGTGTACATCCGCTTCAGAGGGAAGTATACCACGTCCATACAAAAGGAGAAGACTTTTTTCTTACTTCTAAATATTTTCTATTCTCCGTGATTTTTAGTATGTTATTGATACAATGAAAAATAGATTTTCGCCACACCAAGTCGTAAAGGCCGTCTTGATTGGTCAAAAACGAATGAGAAATTTGCATTTCATCCACATGTGGTGCAAAGTAATCAGATGCAAATTTTGAGTTGTTTCCTTATGTTAGCTGGTAGAATTGACTTTTAAATGATGATTTTGAATGATACATTTTATATTACGTTCATTTGTATTTGATTTGGTTTGATTTTTTTGGTATTTCATAGTTAGTATTTTTCTTGAATTTTTTTCACCACACCAGTGGTGAAAAAAAATTGTGTTGCCGTCGGAGGCAAAGTTTGTTTAACCCTCGTGACTTGAAACCCTCGCAACGCTCAAGATTCCACTTCTCGCACTCGGAATATCTTTTTTAAATCTTTTCGCTTGCTCAGGTATCGTTGCGTAGGTAAAGTAATGAGAAAGTTGCATTTTATCCACATGTGGGACAAAGTAATCAGATGCAAATTTTAAGTTGTTTCCTTATGTTAGCTAGTAGAATTGACTTTTAAATTATGATTTTGAATGAATGATATTTTTTTATTACGCACATTTGGATTTGATTTAATTAGATTTTTTGGTATTTCATAGTTAGTAGTTTCCTCGCGTTGGTGTGGTGAAAAATTATGTCTTTCCCTCACTAGCACTAGCACCTTTCCATACAAACTTCTATGCATGGGGGGGGGGGGGGGAATAGTACCTTTTCTCTGCAGCGGACTGTAGATGTTTTTTTTTTTACATTTTCTTTTACACATGTACAGTCCGCTGCAGAGAAATGGTACCATCCCAACCACCCCCCAGGCATAGAAGTTTGTATGGAAAGGCGCTAAGCGAATACTATTGCTAACTGTACCTACTTACCTACAATTGTCGAATCTGCTCACAAAATTTCATTAGAAATGCGTTGAAACTCCACGGGCCGGAGGCTCCATGATCAGGAACGGATGTAAGTAATAAGTATCTACTTCTTTACTAGGACGACTATTGTGAGGCCAAAACCAACGAGTTAGTTACGACCAATCGCGCGCGTAATGCGAACTCATCAACCAATCGCGTTGTGGCGTTAGACTGCACGATTGACTCGAACTGGTGTATGTACGTGACACCGCTGTACTGGCCCTATTCTTATTGGCCCGTCCTTAGATATACTCGTACGTCAAACAAACATCTTAAGATAATGGAAATTAGTAGAGATGCCTCCTGTCCACACTGTGGTAAGGGGACTAGCTTACACTTACTAACAGAATGTATTATGTATGCGGTACCGCGATACCTATAATACATTCGGTAGAGACACCCTGAAAGAAAACGAACTAAAGGGCGTCGAACTTAAAGATGTCCTTCTGTTCTGCAGGAAAACAAAAAGATTTGAGGAGAATAGTGAATAGGCGTGGACGACGTGGGCCACCGCCTACGGCCTCGCGGTCCGAAGGGCCTCGTGCCTCAAATTTGCAGGGTAGAGCGGGTGGAGCGGCCGCTCTAAGCGCCAAATGGTAGGGGGGCGCCAAAATGGTAAATGTGAATGAGATTTGTAAAAAATAGCGCGTGTGGCGCTGGCGCGTAAATACGTGGGGAAAGGCGTAGCTGGGGTGATTCCAGCTCTCATTAACCCATATAGACTACGGTGTCAGAACAACCGACCTGCATGATCGAGCAGCAGAAGAGTTGAGATCACATTGACCCTATAAAATCAACTTCAACCTCAGCAGAGCACTCCTGCAGCTCTGTTTTCAACTTTACATTGAATCGGACGCCTTGAACCTTCGGCGTTATGCTCGACCTTCGGTCTCACTTCAACATGGCATTGGTGCAATTTGTTTTTCTCTCGCAAGTCCGGCCTTGGGCCTCGAACGGAAGCTCCTAACCGACGTTCCGGGTCACCTGCTATATAGTTTTTGAAACAGCGATTTGTTCTTGTCTGATCTCAGCTCTGCCGAAGCTTGTCTTGGCTGCCCATGAAAGCGTCCCGCAGGAAAGCTTTGAGCATTCAACCCTATGAGGAGATCAGCCTTCAGCTATTCTTACACTTGGCCTTTGGTTCTTCATGCCTCTGGCCTTCGGACAGAAAACAATTTGTTTCCCTACCTTTTACTGAAACATGGGTCTGAAAAATAATCAAAAATCTTTCATTTAAAACTACAGTGAAGGAACATGATCGATTAATCGGTATTTGAATTTTCGCAAAAAAAATCTTCCCTTGTTATAGTAAAACGACGTACAAGTCCTGCAGAGGCACTCCCTTTGGATTGTTATGTGCATGGTGTGTGCATGTTACCTTCATAGCCCCTTTTTAAGGCAGCCTATTGTGCATTTGGATGGATATACTAAGGGACCCTAAAATGAGCATGGCCGGACATACTCTTGGCCGGTTCTTATTTAACTGCAATTTGGGTAAAAAAAAACTTCAACCAAGGACACCAAAACTCGATCTCGCTCTACCCTGAGGTCCTACCGCGAACACCGAATTTCACAAAGTGCGGACATCTTTCTCATGTACTCCAATTTAGGGCATAATTAATGACAGAGGAAGATGCCCGCTATTTGCGAACTTCGCTGTTCGCGGTAGGGTCTCTGATCAAGTGCTCGGGCTGGCGCGGTAAATACGTGTAATTTGGACGCAACGTAAAAATGTAATAAGTTATTTTTTGCGCCACCAAAGGCCTCGCTAAATGTACCTTGCCCACACCAAATTTTCGTCATGCTCCGCCACTGTCTACTCTCGTTTCCAAATTCTCAGGAGATTCCGCTTAGCTGTTGTCTGTATATGGAACTTAGCACGAGTTACAGTCACCAAAAATGAGATGCTAATAAAGCGGAATTTCCTGAGAAATTGCGAATAGGTACTTGTAGCCTGGAGAATTAGATTTTTATAGAATGACCCAGGTTTGTCTCGGGAATAATGTAACACAGTATTTGATAAAAACGTATATTAAAACTTATAGCATAGTTATTATCAATCATCATCCAGCTTTTGCCGCATATTTCTTTTGGGGTTGTTTAATTTCCTCTTTTTGAACTCAACAGGGCCGTCGCCGAGCGAGTCGACGCGCCGCTCCCCGAACGTGGCGCGGGCCTCGGGCTGCACGACGACGGGCGGGGGCTGCACTTCCTTGTCGGGCTTCGGCAGCTGCAGGTCGATTTGCTCCACTGGTCTGAAAATATTCATGGGATCACTTTCTTGGCTTCACAAGATATGTCATGGTGCAAAATGCATACTGCCCATACCCACTCATACTCACATAATCTAAAAGGAGTCGAGTTTAAAAATTGACATTTATCCCTAAGTTATACACTCTGCTGTTCACTTCGATTGCCAGGAAAATTTACAAAAATATCCAATATCTTTCCATCTCATGCTCGTAAAAGTGACATTTAAGTCGCGTTTATGCGGCGTAAAATTACTTAAGGTGACTGTGGGCAAGACCGGCATACTTTATTTATTTTTTACATTGGAGTATTCTAGCTCCGTTAATTATTCACTTACGTGACCGCTTGTAATCACATACGATGAAGAATTTCATAAATAATAGTTAAGCTATAGTGACAGATCATATTAATCATAAATTAAGCAAAAACAATAGTGTTTTTAAAAATTCGGCGAGTAGACGGACTTCCCGTGTAGTTTAAGGTAAGTCCGTCTAGTAACGATATCAGCCATACTATGGGTGCTTATGTGTTCGTATTCGAATCCTTACAAAGAATAAAACAAGACAATGAAAAGTGTACTCTAAACTTGTTAATATAGGGTTTAGATTCGAAATAAACACAATTTTTCTTATTAAAAGGTAAGTAAGTAAGTAAGGCATATATTACGAAAATGGGGTGGTAAACCTTTTTTGGAAAATAATTATACGTACTTATTTTTTGGACTTCTCAAATAAAATACCAATAGTCATTTTAAATTTACTCGTTTTAAATTTACGGAGATCAAAGAGGGTTACATAAATAAACTCATAGTAGTAGCAATTTTAGTATAGTAATAATTTTTAGTTTTAGTAGTTAGTGTCCACATGCATGGCTTTGTCATGTCATGGAAAAACCATTTTCACATGCCATATGGCAGAACATATTAGGGGTCAACAATGTAAATTTATAACATCTACTGTACTGTACCATATGTTCTTGTAAAAATAAAATTAAAACTACAAACACCGTTTAAGTTTAAATCAAATAGTGATTGGCAAATCAACCTCCATAACACAAGTAGGTACCCTACATACGTAAATTTTCAGGATAAGTAAGGCGAAGAATCCACGTCACATAGCGGCGTGGCACGCGCGGTACAGCGTGTCGTGATCACGGTGTAGGCAAAACGCCTAAACCACGATAAGTACAATAAATGTTCCGAAATAAAAAATACGTACGGACTGATATGGCTGCAATGATTTTAATCTTCAAAACTGTCAAGAAAATATGACTGTACAACCGTATTCTAAAATTCAAGAGAAGTAAAAAGGGTAATAATATGTGTCATAGGTATAATAATATAACATATGAAGGCGATGATCATGGGTTCGAATCCCGGTAGGGGCATTTGCTTGTATAATCTACACAGGTATTTGTTCCTCCAGTCATGTTTGTTTTTTATGTATTTATCTATATAAGTTTCGTCGTCGCCTAGCACCAATAGTAAAAGCTAAGCTATGCTTAGTTTGCGGCCAATATTTATTTACTTAATAGGTATTTTCTTATGTGTATTTTCGGTTACATAGTGCTGAGGATGAAGAACACATTTTTTTAGTAGTTTCGAGATTTAAATTGTTAATAAACACAAAACACAAACATCATGCGCAATGTTGTAAAGATTCATATCTGTAGTAACCTTATAAAATCGTAATAAATAATATTGAAGCCATTTAACAGTTGGTAACCTCTGATTCAAGGAAAGTCCGGCATATGACGGACTTGCCTGGTGCATAGTAGACGGACTTTCCAACTTAGCAAAATTTTAATGTGATGAATGATGGAACGTATAATTACAAAACTAAGCCAATATCTGATAATTTAAACACATAATAAAGATTGCCGGGTCTTATATTACTTACGTAGTCAATTTCTGGTGCAAAATCTTGGCACAAACTATTTTTAACAATTTTATTTGCAGAGACTGTCGCACTAGCACTTCGAGTTCCATACACGTAATGACTTGTTTACGCGGATTGCTCTGAAGTTCGTTGTCACAGCGCCATCTGTTTTAGAGTGAGGGAACTAGCGCGAAAAACTGACTTATAAACTCGACGCCAAAGCGGCAAACGCTTTCTAATTCAAAAGTTATAACGTGTTGACGGACTTGCCTTGTAGACGGTCTTGCCCACAGTGACCTTATTATGCTCTAGAGCATAAAGTAAAATCATCCATTACAACCCTTATTAACTTAGCAGTAAATATCGGCATCTGTCATACCGCCTCCCAGCCCTGCCGGCGGGCCCCCGACCGGTCTGAGTACGATTTTCTTTAGTCTTGAACGAATACGGTAAAATAACGTAAAATATTGGATATTTTTGTGGCTACAACATTTTCTTTGACAATCTATCCTCTATTTCAAATTATCTTTGGTTATAGGTGTATTCTAGTTCTACACTATTCGATTAAAAAATAAATATATCAAAATAAAAAATACCTGAGATGTCACTTCACCGTTAAACAAGTTGAACTGATCCGGGTGCATATATTACTGGTGGTTTTTTTGATGAAGTTGTTGTAAGTTCCTTCCGATAATATGATAATAAGTACCTAATACTTTTTACAGTACATATGGTGCTACTTTACAGCACTAGTGCGAAAATTAGCATATTACGTTACTGTGACGAACATTTAAAGGGCCATATGTAAAACGTTGTACGATACATGAGCGAATAGGTAATTCGCAACTCGTGTCGATTTAAAACACTCCCTTCGGTCGTGTTTTAATATATCGCCACTAGTTTCGAATTTCCTATTTTTCGCACTTGTATCGTAATGTACTATTTACTAACATGTTCGTCTTGTTAACAATAAGTTCAAATCGTACTTTGCACCGGTGCTGCCACCGGTTTTGTTCACTCGAAACGAAACACTCACTCATTCCGCATCGATTTTATTTGCAGATTTTGAAAATCATGCGGATGTTCCACGGATGCGGATGCGAATATTCGCAACATCCCTGGTTCTGTCCCTCACGGGCGCCCACTTTAGGCGACTGTATAGTATAGTTGCACTCACTTGTTCTCAACAGGCCGCCACGTGCCGTAGGGGGCGGCGCGCGGCGCGGGCCCGAGCGGCGCCGCGGGCTGCTGCTGCCGGGCGGGCGGCCCGGGCTGCTGCCGCCGGACGGACAGCGCCCGCATGCTCTCGCGGGCGAGGTGCGCCTTCGCTTCCACTACGGCTTCTTTATGTTTCTGTTCTCTGACAAAATAAAGCAGTGTGTGCTTCATTTGTTACAATAGTACATTGTTGCAAAGGGCAATTTGTGGATGATTTTCGATTTTGTCGACAAAGAAGACGAATCCATGAATTGCTATTCCTGCCAAGTGAAAATAGGCCTTTGTCCTTCAGCACACCTGCATGAAATAAGATTTTTTTCGAGCAAGTGTGATGAAAAATATATTACAACGGGTCACTCACGTATTTAAAGTCAAAAATGCTCGAGATGTAAACCGAAATTTGCAATTTTTTCTTTTTTATCCCACTAATTTAAAGACGTAATTAGAATGACAGAGAAAAATGCCCGCAATTGACGAACTTCGATTTTCGCGGTTACAGCCCAAATCTCTTACTATGCTTCTATATTGTATAGAATTTTTCGTGTAGGTAAATATGGTTTTTGATAAAATTATTCTCAGTATATCAGTCAGAGAATTTTAGAATAAGATAAATTTATCTCCGGTATTTTTTTATATTCTACGTCGGTGGCAAACAAGCGTACGGCCCGCCTGATGGTAAGCAGTCTCCGTAGCATGGACGCCTGCAACTCCAGAGGAGTTACATGGGCGTTGCCGACCCTAACTCTCTGCACCCTCGTTGCGCTCTGGCAACCTTACTCAGCGGCAGGAACACAACACTATGAGTAGGGTCTAGTGTTATTAATTTGGCTGCGGTTTTCTGTAAGGTGGAGGTACTTCCCCAGTTGGGCTCTGCTCTAGATCTGGAATAATATCCTCTGTGCTGTGCTCTACCACACAAAGCGAGATGACATTCACAATGCCCATACCTCTCTTTTGGACGAAGTTCAAGGATGTACCTGGGTCCAGTATTAGAATAAAGGCCAAAACTTACTTTTGCTTTTTCTTAATCTTCTTAGCTTCCTCTTCTTTCAGTTTCTCTTTTTCCTGATCAGCAAGTGATAAATAATGGTCTGGGGGATCCCATGTAGTTTCTGAAAGATATATATATATATATAGAAACACTTAGTGCCATTTGCATTAGTTGTATAATATTGTACTGTTCAACATCAAAATGTTCATTACTACCAAAAGTACCAAGTTATGAAGTTACCTACTATATTATCACTTCACTCACTTTAATTACATGGCCTCTTTATGAATGAAGTCATTCTTAATATGTCCATGCAATTTGCTGAACAGTTCGCAGATAAGATCCATGGATTTGGGGGCTGAGGAAGTGGAAGGGTATGCACTGTGTAACCTGGCGTAAAGGTGTAGGCAGCAAGCAGAACCTTATTTTGCTTCTAGGGCTTCTTCGGTGAAGTGTACGTTCTTTATGTCCGATATATGTAATTATGATATTACAAATGACGCTCTAACAATTTTGTCATATACTTATATGTAATGATGTGGGTAGACTCTTTTACTTTCTATGATAAAAAGTAACTGAAGGTACTTCACTTATATTCCTATGTAAGTCGTGTCAATATGTGCTCCCTAGCATATTAAAAGTTATTTCCATTTAAATAGTGTTTTATTGGACGTAATAAATTTGTTACATTTTTGTTACATGAATATGTAAAATTGTTCACAAAGTAGAATAATATCCCACCTTGTAAGTTTATCTTGCCTTCTGTTGCAACAAATACCCATATGTGTAATTTACTGTTATAGTTATGTTAGTGAGACATCTATGTATATTTACCATTGGTTTCTGTGTTCCAAAAGTATGAACCATCATCAGCTTTGACCTCATGCCAAACTGGAGTGGGCCGAGCTTGTGAAACCTCCACAACTGCTTCATTTTTGTTTGAGGAGCTGCTTTCACCCAACATGTTGTTAATACTCTGAAATGTAACATACATTTACCAAATCTAAGTGCACAATTAAAATAAAAAGAAACAATGTCTTGCATGTTGAATATCTGACTGCATATTTGCAATATTCTTGATAATAAATCAGAAAGCAGTACTGGTAGAAGGCAAGAATTTTAAGACAGGTAGGTAGGTTAGGCATATCAGGTCAGTTTTTGTGTTTTAAGTAATTTATTAGATTTTGGTGCTCAATAATTAACAATCCCAAAATGGATTACTTAGTCTAAGACAGTTAACTATTATATTCTAGTACTATCAATCTGCCGCACATGCTATGATTATGATATGGTCTATGATTGTCTAATGAATTTATTGGCAGGAGACCACACATCTTGATACTTTTGCAAATAGTTAATTTACCAATCATTTGGCTTAGTTTTTGGCTTAGCACATTATACCAGTGGTACAAAACTAATGTTTTCATACTTTTAGCATAAAGTATGGTCAAGGAATTTGATTTTTATACCTCTGTACCATTTCATACCTTGTCATAGTAATCAATCATATACTGCTGCTGCAGGCTTTAATATTAATTGTTACTGAGGCAAGGTACAAAATGATACATAAATTAAATTCCTTGACTGTACACTCCTTAAATAAGTTAATTTACACCAGAATTTAAAAAAAAGGTACTTGTGAGGTGAGGTCTGCATTATTTTGTACATCCTTCAAGTAGGCAGCCATGGCAGCTGCCTCCATCTTTTTCAAGTCATCATCAATTTTCTCTTTTTGTTTAAATTCTTTAGTGCTTTTCTTTGTGATTTGGGATATGTGTTTTTGAACATTTTCTTTGTGACGTTTCCCTCCTTCATGAAAAGAAATTGACTGAAAATAATATACATAAAAGTTAATCATTAGTGTATAATTAGCTCATGTTTTTATTATAATGGTTGCCTTATGGTTACCTTGTAATATTATATGCAAGAGAATCTGTAAAAATTGGATAACCCCAATAAATAAGCTAAGCTAATTAAGTACAGTTCATACGGACTGAGCAATCACACCTTTGTTTATCAAACTTTAAGCATTACTTACAACTTTATTGTCAGCAAACCAACATTTACAAAATTCACAATATTTGCGAGCTTGCGATTTCCAGTATTCTGTCCTGAAATGGGGAAAACGAAGGTTATAATATATAGTTAGGCCCTAAGTTCTGTCACAAAGGTTTTACTGATAGAATGTAATACAAAGCTTTTAATAAAAAAAAGTTTGCCATGATTTGAAAGCTTTACCGATCAAAACGTAATATAATAAGTTAAAATTTTTGATCGCGTCTTTATTTTAAAACCACACTTAAAAAAGTGGTACTGGAATAAGTAACATTTGACGACATACATTTTGCTCAACTACAGTTCTCAGTACGACCAATAACTGAATTTAGTATTTTGAATTAATGCAAGTGTAATAGTGTATGATTAAATTAAATGCTTAAGTTTGGTTTACTTTGGATAAATCAAAATGTCTTTCTTGTCAGTTTTGAGTTTAATATGTGTCAAAGTCAAATGTCACCTGTAATATGTTTGTTCGAATATCGGATCTTGTTATATATATTATTTTGCGTGCAAGATATAAAGAAATCAAGATTCGTCAATTTCATTAATTATTGATAATAGTGTTTGAGCAAAGCGTGTAGAATGTTGTATATCTATTAATCTTTTTTATTAAAATTGATTTGGCGATGGTAAACAATTGGTAAACAAAGAGCATATAATCACTACGTATGGTAAACAATGTTTTCCGAATACCATGCCACAGACAAGAAAATGTCATATGTTAAGTCTTCTACAGACGTTGCAAAAATTACATGCGATTAGATAATGGCTGCTGGCTAAGTAGGAACAACGAATTCAATCAACCGACCTAATGACGAAATGTATTTTAATTCATATGCGAGTATGAATGACGTTTGGAGAGGCATTATGTTGGGATAAAAAGTCGGTTGACCCCTACGGTACAAAAAGTTTTTGATGCATGTGCACGGGCAACCCTAGAACTAGATCTCTATGGTAAACAGATTGTTGTCAGTTTTCAAAAAATAAAATCTTGTCTTTGGTGAATTGTTACTGTGATGTCGTCGTCGAGTATCGAGTGTCGTCGTCTTTTGTAAAGTTTTATCAAGGTAACGTTTGTTTATTATTCGTCACGAGAGAAAGCGTACTTTCTAATACATTATAGTAATTAATCTAGTCTTCTTTGATGAAAGTGTACTGTAATAATTTGAACTATATTGGATGCCACTGGCGGGCGGCCATATTAAAATTTTAAGACGAAATTTACAACTTGCACTATTGAATCGCTTTAAATCATCTTCATCGTAAGCCCAGGCTTTATTAATGTTTTAGTAATTAGTTTTATGCATATAATACTATCCCTTTAATGTAATAGTTGTCACTTAACAATTTGTATTGATATTTTGCGTCAATAACATTTAGATTGTATTTATAGGTATCTTGATTGTTGACGCGTCTTGTTCGGTTCTAATCTAATTTGAAGTACCGTTATATAGTTGATAACGTTTATGTCTTGTTTCAGATATTCCTGGACTTAACTTGGTGAACGTGATAAACTTTCTCAAATAGCTTATGTATCTAAAAGTGACTTGTAATAAATTTTGTTTAGTGTCGGACTTGAACAAAAAAAATTGTGATCAGTTTCTAATTTTAATTACCCCTAAGTGGGATAGTTTGGCAAAATGATGACCGAAAATAGAATTAGTTCAAGTAATCACGTCGGTAACAGTATGAGCAATCAGAATAAGGGGTCTGTATACTTTCCTTTGTTGCGTTCGTTGTCAAATAACGGAAATTTTAGATTCTTATGTTTATCCGTTCATTTAAATTTTCAGAGATGTCGATAAAACTGTCGACGACATCGGTTGGAAATCAAAATTAAAAATACCCCCAAAAGATAGAAGAATAAGAACTAGTGTAAGTGATTTTTCTGACCTACCTACTACAAAAAAAAAACATGCAACAGTTAACACCAATTTGACTAAGAAAATTCCACTTCTTTATCTTAAGTCGAAATGAAGTAAAATTAATCTTGATGTTTAAATTAGCTTGTTAATTGTATTTCTATTTTTAGGATGTCACTGATACTAGAGGTAATGAGTTTGAAGAGTTCTGCTTAAAACGAGAGCTGCTGATGGGCATTTTTGAGAAGGGATGGGAAAAACCTTCCCCCATTCAAGAGGCTTCAATCCCCATTGCACTTAGTGGTAAAGATGTGCTCGCTCGAGCCAAAAATGGTACAGGCAAGACTGGAGCTTATTGTATTCCAGTTTTAGAACAGGTAAATTTTTACAATAATTTGGTGTAATACATTTAAATATAGGGTAGCCAGCCCTGACATCTGCCACCCTCCTACTATTATTTGCTGCTATATTTACTATAGAATTAGGTCAATTTTAAAAAGGTTGACCAATTAATGTTAATTTTATGTTATACATTTTTATCTTCTTAATCTGATAGTGTCATTTTTGACAACAAACAATCTTCCTCTCATCTCTAAAATACAGGTGAAACTATATCAACATTCAATGAACCAGATTTTGGAGAGGAATTAATATTAATGTATAGGAACTATTATATAGCTAACAAATGTTGATATTATAGGGAGTGAATTAGGCTCGAGTCTGTCAGGACCGAAGAACTATAAGGAATGAAATCCCACCATGGACCGAAAGGAACTAGTTCATCCTAAGCACTTTTAATCAGTCTTGGTCCTTTCATTCAGTATGTTGGTACCTAGTAACAAATTGGTTGGAGTGAAAGATCAGAATGAGTCAAGGTCAGCTTTGGACCTGATTGATTTAGCTACATCCTACCATTCCTTCAGATTTCGAGATTTGCTCCTGAACTAAAGGAACTAAAAGAGCGAACTAGTTCCTTTGAACAATTGACCAAGATCGGAGCACTCTTTTTAAAGATCAAGCGGGCTCAACTCTAAGTGAATTGTTCTATTGAGTGATATTATATGGAGTTTACACTGTATTCTGAATTACTTACATGCCAATACTTGTACATTGAAACAGGTCATTTAATTCTCAGTAGCTTCATTGTGCCTATGGTTCTTTTTTTTCTTTCAGTCATCCATTTATCAATGTATTATGATTGCCTACTATGGCATTTGTACCTGTACAAATTTTTATCCACTACAGTAGGGCCTTGATAATCTTTACATCAAAAAAACTCCTGTTCAGACTCATGGCGCGTTTAGATTATAGTATGTTAGATATAAAACATAAGTATATTACGAAAAAAATACATTTAATAAGACTCCGAACTTTATTCACAAAGTAACTTGACAATATATAAATGTGATGTTAAATGCAAATCATTTAAAAAAATCAAAAGGCTCTGTCCCTCAAAGAAAGGGATCACTTGGCAGTTCGGATTACAATGACATTTGGATTAGCTTATGTAAGGATTATCGAGGCCCTACAGTATTCAAATGATGATACTTCTGGATTCCCCTTCATTTTCTATAAATGAGAAAAAACTGTTCTGATTCAAACTTGTTAGTTACTCATCTACATAATATACTTTCTCTAGTCTAATAGGTATTCATATTATTTTAGGTTGATCCTAAAAAAGACGCTATTCAAGCTTTAATTGTGGTACCAACTAGAGAGTTAGCACTTCAGACATCACAAATTTGCATTGAACTGGCAAAACACACAGACATACGCGTGATGGTCACCACAGGAGGCACCAACCTCAGAGATGATATTATGCGTATTTATCAAAATGGTAAGAATTTCAAAATCTTAAAATTATTAACAAATTCCACCAGGTTTCCCTGTCCCTTGTTCATAATGATCTATTTCATAGATATTAAATTTCACAACATTTCTTAAATAATTTATGACTTAAAAATCGAGTTTCATAGAAATTGCAAATAATGTATAACTGATTTTGTTAGCATTTGACACAGGTTCTTACGAATATATTTGCTATTTCTATTGAATTTCACTTTACAAATATATCGTTTTTAGGGTTCCGTATCAAAAAGATACAAAAGGAACCCTTATGGTGCGTCTCTGTCCATCTGTCTGTCTGTTACATCACTAAATATTTCGAGAACCACTTAAGCTATCGATTTGAAATTTGGAATAGTTATGAACAATGCTAACCCAGAGACATTGAAAGTATTTTTATTTTATTTATTTTTTTATTAATTATGGGAAATGCCCAATATGACGAGGGGGCAATATTTCAAAGTCTAGTGACTAGGTCTAGTGGGGTATCATTTGAAAGAGCAAATTGTACATTCTTTTTTTTTTTCATAGAGAAAATTTGGAAATTGCAGACCTAGCCCACAAACGTTTATGTTTATATATGTAGATTTACCATCATTGAGCATTGAAACTACTTTATGATGATATTTATTGGATTCCCCTTCACTTTCTTTAAGTGAGAAAAAACAGTTCTGATAACTTAACCGTGGCATATTTTATTCTCTAGTGGATTATATTTTAATAGTTTTTTATCATTCCAGTGCAAGTGATTATTGCCACGCCAGGCCGAATGATTGATCTCATGGACAAGCAGGTTGCTAAGATGGACCAGTGCCGGATGCTGGTTCTAGATGAAGCTGACAAACTTCTTTCTCAGGACTTCAAGGGCATGCTGGATATGGTTATTTCACGGTCAGTGTTTCATTTGATATACAGTTACAGTACCATCTCACTACTTACTAGAAATATTTATTAGCAAAAATCATGTACATGATACATACATGGCTATGGGTTCATCATTAATGTAGATAATGTAATGTACTTATTTGTTGTATACATTACATACCTGTACGCCATTATGAAAGTAGGAGGGAATTCAAAGCGTCAATATGCGCATTTTTTTTTATCAACCAAACCCTAGGTTTAAACATGTGCTATTTGTTTATAAATAAATAAAAAGTAATATATATTTACTTTTTTAGTGATAGTCTAAGTTATGTACTTTTCATAGCTAGTTACTAATAAAACACACTTTCCCAGATTACCCAAAGAACGCCAAATCTTGCTGTTCTCTGCCACTTTTCCATTGAGCGTGAAACAGTTCATGGAGAAGCACTTGAGAGAACCCTATGAAATTAACCTTATGGAGGAGCTCACACTGAAGGGAGTCACACAATATTATGCATTTGTACAAGAGAGGCAGAAGGTGCATTGTTTAAATACCCTATTTTCAAAGGTGAGTTCTTATTGACTGATATATGTGGATGGATTATTGTTAAGTCAGCTGCAGAGAAAAGGTGATGAATAGAAGTGTAAAAAGGAACATATAGTTAGTCTGGTTTTTTTTTCAGATTTTATAACCTCAAAAGTAGTGGTAACTTTTCCTTCAAAATGAAATCTGAGTAAGGCCCTCAGCACACGGAGCGTAATGGTAGGCGTCGCTTAAGCGTATCGTAAAAACGTTACGAGTACGACCCGCGTAGAATTCTGGGCACCAAGCGTCGCTTGAGCGTAATCGTGTTACACTTAAGTGAAATCCTATTAGTTAGAATCATGATGTCACTGGCGTCAGATGACTTCGGCGGATGTATCGACGATCTTGCTTTCTCGTCAGATGAACATTTTTTTGTTTGATTATGTCAGAAGTTATTTACGCCTGTCGTAATGACGAGAGAAATCTCATACGCTACGCTACGACGACGCTTCGAGTGCGGACTTATTTGAACTTGTACGTGCTCGTAGGGCTCTCGTTATATACGCGCGTATTACGATACGCTTACGCGCCGTATGCTGTGGGCCTAACTATGCACTGAATTATAGTGTTGTTTACATATAATTGTACCGCATTATTAGATACCATAGGAACCCTAGCATTTCGGCAGAAAAAGTTAATTACATACTTACTACTTTAAAGGTTAGAACATTTTTAATTTTAATAAAAATACAAGATGAGACAGCCCCATACGCCATCGCTTCGCACTCTCGTAGTTACGTCTCGGTACATGTCGTTGATGATATGGATATACTGCTCTTGCATTCCATGTGCTTGGAAAGCTTGCCAGATTAGTTCCCTTGGTACCCGGCCGAATGCTTTTTCTAAGTCTATAAATATATTTAATGTGTAAGTCTGTTTTATTGACTCTATATTTTTAAAATTCTGACCAAGAATATAGCATCTGTTGTTGATTTTCCTACGACAAATCCGCACTGGTTTTCAGACACGTTGGTAAGTTGGAGCAGTCCACCCTTATTTTTGTAAAATGAGACTAAGAAGCTTCTTTTCCATTCACCAGGTATACCATCGCTCAACATTCTGTTGAAAAGCATAGTTAGGAACTTGACCCGTTCACCTCCCGTTTTCTTCCAGAACTCTGCATATCGTCGAGGAATAACAATGAATTATAACCAGAGACCGGAATTATCGTGGTATTTTTTAACTGTCATAGGGAGTTCTCATTTATCGACTTCCGATACACATATATCGATACAATGTAGAACACAAAATATTAAAAAATTATAATAGGTAATGGATATTTAACTGTAAAAGAAGTAATTTAAGCAGATAATATGGTAAAATATAACGACGTATTTCTTTTATAAAGAAACTAATGGAATATTTGTTAGCACTGGAACAGACTTCAAACGTGAAATCGAAAAAATAATACGTTACTGAAGTAATTAAATGTGAAACTATTACGTTTTATTGCACATCTCTATTTCGCATTTTCATATACTCAAAAGTTATCTAGAAGACATCGCTCTTTGGCGATAAAACCGCTTGTTATTTACCTCTACTTTTAATATATTGTATTTTATTTGTATCGATATAGATATATCGAAAGTCGATAAATGAGAAGTCCCTAATGACACAAACTGCCACTAGAATTCCGGCCTCTGATTATAACAGAAACAAAAACACACCTTAATGTAAAGATATGCAAGTTTCGTATATAGATTGTTACAATATAGGTAGGGACACGTGCTATAATTACAATACATATAAATAATAGATACGAATTCGAACAAAAAAAAGTCTTAAGTGCAACTCGCGTTCCAAGAGCTCACCAATTTTAAACAATGTTGTTTGTTCTGAAGTCCGACTCACGTTTGACTGTATATTTCAAATATGTAGGTTTTCCTGTCATGTATAGGTAAACCATTTTGAGTATTGTTTCTAAATGTTAGTTGGGTCAGAAGTTCCTGTCACAAAGGTTTTAACTGATAACATGTGCCACCAAGTTTTTAATATAAAAACATTACCATGATTTGAAAGCTTGTTTTATCCTGAACAAAACGTAATATAATTAGTTTAAAATTAAGATCCCGTCGCGTCTTTATTTAGTACTTGTTTACTTTAGGATTTTCGTTAGACCCGAATACGCGGCTGGATTGTAAAAAATAATACTTTACAAAAGGCAATAAAGTCAGTGTAATATTAATAACATAGATACAATTGTTTATTTGTAACCTACTTAATTAGAACGTTATTTTATCACCAGCATTTAGCTCTCTGACACAAGTTTGTTCTTCAGCTACCCCTTAGCCACTGCCATCCAACGAGTAGGTTAGGTAAAACACGTACAACTGCAATTATGGCAATCCAACATACAAAGTTTTTTTTTTATGTATATTTAACTATGTAAAAACGAAAAATAAATAAATAGGGATCAAAATCACCTTAACCAGGTCGCGTATTTTTTGCTTGTTTTTTTTTTTTATATCATTTTTCCGAATATTACATAGAATTATGCAAAACTGGGACAGCAAATTACGTTAACCCTTTACCAGGCTAAGGGATATATATTTCCCACATGCGGCTCTTCAAACATGTGTTCTATTTTGGATGAGTAAGACTGACATTCGATTGTCATTTTTGAACTGTCAGCCTGGTAAAGGGTTAAATTATATTGTAAGTAATTCAGCATTAAATAAGCTTTCAACCCATATATATGAATGATAAGGGATCTGTATACTCCTTCCTTGCCGTATCCGGCAATGGCGACTCCATCAACAATTCTTGTCCGGATTATGAAATGCCCTTATGTGGCTCGCAAAACCAAACTTTGTTTTGAAGATGCGGTCACACGATGCGCAATGGAGTTGTCCAGTCGAGTTGCGGGTGTATGTGTAGCAGGGCTTAGGTCGCGTCTTGCGGATATGACGCTTAGCATCTAGGTCTTCCAGACGCTGCTGCTCAAATTGAGCTACTTTCTTTTGAACACTAGAACGCCATTCCGATCTTTGCAATGCAATGCCCTCCCAGCAGTCAGTCGGTATCCCGCAAGCGACGAGGTGGCGTTTGAGAACGTCTTTATGTCGCAGGTATTGGCCCCCCTGCTTCCGTTTTCCACAAGAGAGCTCCGAGTAGAAAATTGCTTTGGGCAGTCTCTCATTCTCCATACGCACGACATGGCCACACCACCTTAGCTGATGCTTCATGATCAGTGCTTCAATACCAGGCATCCCGACGCGACGTAAAACTTCCGTGTTCGGTACCTTGTCTTGCCACTTTATACGTAGAATTGAGCGCAGACAACGTAGGTGGAAGGTGTCCAGTTTTTTCATATATGATAATCAGAAATCAGATAAGGGATTTGTACAGTCAGCATCAAATGTAGCGGATCGAACAAGGTTTCAAAAGTATCTACCATTCTGTAACAGCTTAAAATATGATGGTCTTATATGTAGAACAATTAAGACGGTATAGGATATACTTGTGAACGTACATTTTAGAGATTTATATATATTTGGAAAAGTTATCCGGAATATCAGATACTTTTGGCGCGTTGTTTCATCCGCTACTATTGATGCTGACTGTACCTATAGCTTTTTATCAGTCAAAATCTTTTTCACAGAACCTATTACCTGACTACGTAGATTGGGAGATGGGGTATTTTTTGCATATATTTTAAATCTTTATCTTGAAATAAAATATATATAGATTCTCACAATGAGCCCTTTCATTAGTTATAGTTTTCTAATTTTTTCCTAGAAGTTCCCTTGTTTAAATATAATTTATTTACGTTACATGTCCGTCTTCGGGTCACAGACTTAGGCGCATAGCACACTGGATCCGATTCGCACGTCGCTTCGATGTGCGAGCGGGATGTCGCTATAATATGCTCATAGCGTTGTCTCGCTCAAACATCGGAGCGACGTGCGAATCGGATCCAGTATGCTAAGCGCCTAATATGCATGTTGGCCGAAAGTTAATAAGAATTGAAAATATTGAAAATTAACCATTACAAATTGAACCATAAACTGTAACTAATATGAATATGTATACAAAATGTTGACTTTATCAGATAAGTAACTTTGAAGCCAATAGGCTGTGACAGACAGACAGAATGAGCGACACGACCTTGCGCCAACTAATGTTTTTGTCCCACTAAGACTCCTCGATGCTTTGGTCCTAATTAACCACTTTTATGTTTGAATGTTAGGTTCTTATGCTGTGGACAGCCTTTATTTATATGTATGTGTACGAAAACTACAATTTTTATTGCATTGTTTTGTTGCAGTTACAAATAAATCAGTCCATCATCTTCTGCAATTCAACTCAGCGCGTGGAGCTGCTGGCCAAGAAGATCACGGAGCTGGGGTACTGCTGCTATTACATCCACGCGCGCATGGCGCAGGCGCACCGCAACCGCGTGTTCCACGACTTCCGCGCCGGCCTGTGCCGCAACCTGGTCTGCTCCGACCTGTTCACGCGCGGCATCGACGTGCAGGCCGTCAACGTCGTCATCAACTTCGACTTCCCGCGCATGGCCGAGACCTACCTGCACCGCATCGGCCGCTCGGGCCGCTTCGGCCACCTCGGCATCGCCATCAACCTCATCACGTACGAGGACCGCTTCGCCCTGCACCGCATCGAGCAGGAGCTGGGCACGGAGATCAAGCCGATCCCGAAGGTCATCGACCCGGCGCTGTACGTGGCGCGTGCCAGCGAGGACGACGACGCGGACAAGTAACCAGCGACGCGCAAGTGCCCGTCGCTGCTCGCGCCGCTAGTGCCGCAACCAGCGCCGCCGACTGACTGGTGAATGGATTACTATAAAAATATAAAACGAAAAACTTATTTGTAAAAAGTGTAATGAATTTATTGTAACGAAATGTGCGTGTAAATAGTTTATCGTGAAATAAGACTTTAAACCTGGAATGGGTTACTTTTTTAAAGTGTATATAAAACGAACATCGGGACTTGCGAGAGGCGTCTACGTTCTTTGTCCATATTGGATACTGTGCGTGAATTCCTATATTGTTAAAACGTAAAATATTTATCTGAATCTGTGGGAGTCTACCTAGATTTGTCAGTGAAATTAACATAAATTGTGGTAGACTTTGGACAGATGTTCATGAGGATACTTGCCCATATTTCGTACAGTAGAGCTAGCGCCGGTTTTCTTTTACACATGAATTTCTAAAAACCTAATTCTGTAATATGGGTGAGTATGAACAGTCTAGCTCTGCCGATCTGTCAAATTAATAATGTGATAAATGATTTAAAAAAACCAGTGTCAAGGACATTGTCTTTGTCTGCTTGGGACAGTGTCTATACCTTCAAGCCGTGTTTATATTTCAGATATATTAATGTCATTAAATTAATTTCCGAGTGTGAAGCAGCTAAGTCACAGTAGGATAACTTAAGGTGGTGTAAGGTTGGGTAGGCATGTGTAATGGAAGTAATGGAACAAATCAAATCTATTTTATAACTCTTTTTCTTGTTTCTGAGAGAAATGTTCACATCGCAAGGGCCAAGAAATGAAGTGATTCCAAAGGACTTCTAATAAATTGATGATAATGATAGATGCAGCTGGCGCCTACCTTACCTTATTGGGATGATTTTTTTGTTGAATTTAAATGAAACTGTGACTTCAACGAGGCTGGGCAATGAACAGTACTGCTGCGGCTTGCGGTCACGTTACATTGCTTGGTCTAGGGGAATTTTAATTTAGAGAGTATTTCGTTTTGATTATTAAAGTAACATGCTATTTTGACTCTCTGGGGAAATTCATTATGGGGAATGTCAAGTGAAGAGTTAAAACGTTTGGTCTGTATTTTCAGTCAGTAAGTAGCTTAATGTAAAATTGTAAAAAAAACACTGTGTTCAATATTACTTGGAATAAATAATTTCCTATATAGTGTGGCACTGCCTTTCAACAACTTGTGCCTGAGGACACTTGACCAATCGGCTAGTACCTGATCTTAATTGTCAATATTGTTGCAGAATTCTGCTTAGGAATTATAGTAGTATTTGATGTTCACATTTGTAATTTTAAACTGTCACTGTAATTTTGTTATAAATAATGCTGACTTAAATGTAAAAGAGTTGTGCTATGTTCATATCTACAGTCGGAACATACTTTGATAAAATAGTCCGCTGATGGTTTTATACTTCAGTGTTATTTTGAATGAACTTGAGAATCTGATGTACCTATTAGATTTAACATTTGCAATTTTACTTTCGAAAACATAGTCATCAAATTTATTACAGTTAGCTCTGGCATGTGTTACAAGGAATGAAACAGAGATTGTAATGAATGTGCTTTTTGTTGACATGAGTGTAAATGTATATACGGTAAAACCGTTACAAAAAGGCGAAACAAAACAAGAAATATGCAGTAATGGGAGCTATTATTTGTCTGTGATAATCTTCATGCTGGCTATGTTTTAGGTCTATATGACTTATGGGTTTGATTTGGTCTTCCGATATGCTAAGTAATGCCGTGAATCAAGTGATGTATGTTTGATGGAGATGTTATAGATAGACCAAATGATGTATAGGACGTCGTACCCGTATAGATCGTGTCATTCACGAGGACGCGCGCCTTGGTTCGTATTGTCACGCCATTAAAGGTTAGATTTGTCAAATTCGCGTCTCATCGTGAATGACACGATCTATATTCTTGAATCAGTTAACAAAAAGATATATACTGAATTTAACATCCAGTGACAATTTGACAATTAACCATATCATCTAGATTTTTTTATAACTCATATGTAATTATTTACTTGAGAAATCATGCCTTTATTATTATCTATACACTAGCATTTTGCAAATTAGTGTTTTCCAGTGGCAGTGTCATTAAAATTCTGTGATTTTGTTTTTGATATTAAAAAAAATATATTATTGTTGAAAATTGGCCAAAATAAACTCTTCACGCCAAATGTTTGTTGTTGTGATTCACCTCAGCCTTCGTAAACTTGCTTTTGAACGCAAAGCCCGTACGCGTTTGCGGTCGAGCGCCGAGTGTGCGTCCGTCTAAAGCTAACAGAACAACAAAGTGAAGAGTGTCATTATAAGCATATCATAGTTATAGCCTCAAATGTGCTATCTGGCGCGGGTGAACCAACCCAACAAAAAATATATGAGAAACCAACTGGCGCGGACGCGTGCGACGGATTACAATTACAAATATAGATTTAATTGTAGTTACACATACAAATGGCACCCGCCCGGGTGCGAGCCAGCTAGCGGACTCCTTAATGATTTATTCCCACTAGTTACCACCAAGTCAAATATCAGTGGTCACAACCAACGAAATTATTTTATGGCCGTCTAGGTTCGTATGCTTGAGCGAGAAAGATGTGCGTGCTCGGGACCACGGATATCATGTTTTTGAATTTGCAAGTTTTAACAAAAACAGTCAAGTGCGAGTGGAACTAGCGTCCCAAGGGTTCCGTACTTCGCACATTTTTTAACAATGCGAGTGAAACGCATTTAAAAACCCTTAGCAGGGGTTGGATTAACTAGACCGTAACAAAAAGTGTTATAGTGCGCGGTGGTTTATATCTCTGCAACTGTAATAACTGATTTCGATATTTAGAGGAAAGTAGCCATTACTTGGAATTAAATGTACCGCTGACACAAATGGCGTTGGTTCTGCACCAGAAACGACGCCTTAAAATTATGTCCCGTTAGTGGTTACTCATCATGGGCAACTATTAAGGTAAAAGTGGTTACATTTGATAGATCTTACTTTAATTCAAAGAAATAATACAAAATTAAGTACGTGGAATTGTAAGAAGCTGTAAAAAATGTAGAAATTTTACGACGGATCTGGTTTTAGACCACCGTGTGCAAGCTTTTCACATGCGCTGTCTACGCAACATTTTAGGCATAACTTGGTAGGACAAAGGGTTCTAGAAAAAGCGCAGCTGTCCAGTCTTACCGCTCTTCTCAAACAGAGACGCTTGCGTTAGCTGGGGCATGTGCACCGGATGGAACCCTCTAAAATACCTCGACGTGTCTTGCTTGGTGAAGTTGCGTATGCTAAAAGGAACGTTGAAAGACCGATGCTGCGCTTTAAAGACTGTGTTAAGCGAGACATGTCAGCATTTGAAATCGACCACCATGCCTGGGAAGCCTTAGCTGAAGACTGTGATGGATGGCGCAAGCGTGTTGTGGAGCGGAGAAGGTTATGCGACCAAGCCTGGTTGAATGCATTACATAGCAGAAGGTGTCACAGAAAGCAAACCGGGACTGGAACCTCAGATGGCTTGAGCTTTCTCTGCCAAAAATGTGGGAGGTCGTGCCGCTCACGCATCGGCCTTCACAGTCACCAAACCTGTTGTCTGAAACAACAATGCTTTAATGTATTGTACAATAGTTGTGTCAAACCGTAAAATGTGACGTCACAGAATTTTCAAAGAGCGTTTTAGGCGCGAAAGCATGTGGTAAAATATATTTTGTTAATTTAACCCGTCGTATGCGGCCTGTCAAATTTGATCATTGAAAAAGTGACCTAGACATTTAAAACAATAAATGTATTATTTATAAATTCCCACGCACGGATCCTTATCATACACAGACAAGAGGCAAACATATTTAAAGCCGTTTTAATAGCTGGGCAGAAGGCGTTAAGTTTTCGAGAAACAGATTAACTTTTAAGTTAACTTTAAAAACCTGTAACGGACTTGTTAACTTTCCATAAGTCCGTTAATACCTAAGTACCTACTTACACCAAGGCCGCGCGCTGCCGCGCCGCGCCCTTACAGCTTACCACGGTTACGTCTCATCTATTCTCAACTATGGTGTTATCCTATGGGGTAACTCTGTGGATGTGGAAAGAGCATTCAAATTACAAAAAAAATGTGTTCGTGCAATATGTAACGCTAAAATGGGCAGTAGCTGTAGACCATTGTTTAAAAAGCTCAATATCTTACCTTTAGCATGTATTTACATTCAAAAAATTTGTAATTTTGTTAAAAGGTTTCCAAAATACTATGTTAAACGTTCTGATATATATTGTTCAAGTAACCCTAGACCACAATACAAAAATATTCTAAATCAACCGCGCTGCATGACTGACATTTACAGAAGGAACGCTTACAATGCGAGTATTGTAATATACAATAAATTACCAGTACAAATAAAAGCACTCGATGGCAAGGAATTTACTAAAAAACTGAGATATTGGCTCACTGATCGCTGTTTTTATAATGTAAATGATTTTATGAACCATACGGAGTGATGTTATTACAACAATTTCTTAAACTATTTACTGTCTTCTAATTGTATTCTGATTCCAACTGATTCCTACTCTCTATATTACTGCCTCTTTTTTTTTTACTGATGTTATGTTACTCTAATGTTATCCTGAGTATTTAAATTCTAATGAATACCCTCTGTATTTGCATACTGTTTAAAACAGTTGGAAAAGGTGAAACGTATTTCTTTTACACTAACACATGTAATCTTTACCCTTTTTCTGCAAATAAATTATTGTTTGTTTGTTTGTTTGTTTGCCGATCACGTTCCGGCTAGTTTGCGTTAGGTTTGTATGCAGTGCAACTTTACATAGCGCGAATCGCCGCGTGCTTGTACAGTCAGCGTCAAATACTTTGTAGCAGTCAAAGTGGCCAAATAGTTCGGTACACCATACTAAATATATGGTGTACCGAACTATTTGGCTACTTTGGTTGCTACAAAGTATTTGACGCTGACTGTACTACCGACTGAAAGAGCAAGGGTACATTCCGATCAGCCCGTTGGGGAAAAGAATACAATCCCGATCTCGCCTACTACTACTTACTACAAGGGACGCACTTGACCAACCTCTTACAACTACCAGAACAGTCCTGCAAAACTCCCCTCATAGTCAGCATAGGCAGATACTTTTCGAAATTGGACTCAAAATTCCTATAGTCCCGTTGTACCCATCGCCTCGCTGGAACTTTCAATAAGCTAACTGGGAAAGCTATAGTAACATTCTAGACCAATGCGTTAGGTGGATACCACCATGTCCCGGTAATTACGAGTGGTTCAGGAAGCTTATTTTTTATAGCAACTGCGAAGAAAACAATACCCAGAGGGTACCGCAAGCACTATATACACTTAAAATGACAGACGGGTTTGTGGTCAAACAAAATAGCCATCGAGTAAGGTTATTAAAATTTATTACAAATCAGTCGCAATAATCATTAAGTACATTAAAATAAGAACAGCACACATTTTCGCTTAAGTAACTCATTTACAATACAATAAAATTCAATCATATAGGACCAAATAGATTTAAAAATTCAACAACGCCAATACTTATACAAAAGATTGTCGGTGTCTGATGATAATGGCACAGTTTTCTTTTATAGTAAGATAATAAATTATGGTTAAGTTTTAATTTAAAAGGCGGAAATAATATAGTATGAATTTTATGAAATGATTTTTTTCGTCTCGAGCTGTAATCGGTTAAACAAAAGCCTTCGTTTCTTTTATGCAGAGCGGTCAGCTCCCGTCTTAAGGACACGTGCTAAAGCAACAATATGTTTTTTAAAAACTAAGGTTTATAATTAAATGTATGTAATAGCTTACTCGAAGAACAATCATCCACGCGAGTGGCAAAAACAATAGGGCATTCTTTTTGGAGCTAATAAAACTTGTTATCCTCGAATCCTTTCCTTTATGAAGTACTTACTTCATAAAGGAAATAAACCTTTGTTTAACACATTCACTGCCAGACAAAAAACGGGGCACTACCCCAGAAACCGGGAACCCACCTGGTGGGCGCTCGTGAACTTTGTTCAGATGCCGGACAACCCGTTGGGCGGGTTGTTTTGTACGCAGCTATAGACCACCGGTTTCTGGGGTAGTGCGCCGTTTTTTGTCCGGCATCTGAACAAAGTTCACGAGCGCCCACCAGGTGAGTTCCCGGCAGTGAATGTGTTAACAGATTAGGGCTCGAACCGAAAAAAAAACATTTCATAAAATTCATACTATTCATTAAATTATAAATTCATAAAATAAATAACCTGCACAAGTAGAAATAATTTATTTCAATTTCATTTGGTCGGTTCGACTTGCACCTCTGTAAAGAAGTTTGTTTATTCATTTAACATTCTTTGCAGCTGACTACCTACTTCAGAACAATAAATGATTAGAACACACAAATTAAACTACTTCATTCATTCATTTTTCAAAAGTCAGTATATCGTTTTGAATTTAAATATTGATTGCATTAGGTACCTATGTGACACAAAATGAAATGCATTTGTATACAAAAGAAAATAAAGAAATCGAATTGACATAATTGTTTATCAACGCAAATGTAACTAGTGCTATACGACTGCTGACCATACAAAAAATAAATTGTAGCTATCTAGAGATCATTATTAAAATAGAACAACATAAATTATAAAAGTAAAAAAATAAGACATGGGACATCGAAGGCTACGTTCAAACGGAATGCAATAATAATTGTAAGTAGGTACATTAGGGATAGCCATTCTTATTGATTAATAACCTCTCTAGTATTATACTACACGTCTCTCCTAGTATTATATATTGTTTATACTTTAAAAAAATGGCCATCCCAAGGCCATATAGTGCATATCAAAGTAAAAAAGATAAAAAAAATATCAATAAGTATGCGCATCACGGGATATTTAAAAATAAAAGTTTAAAAATACACACAATACTAGGTGGTACCCGAAATGAATTGTACCTTTTACGGAGGTTCGCATAGTAAAACAGATATATAGGTATATTTCACCACACCAGCTCGTAAAAGCTCACTTTATTCTTCTAAAAAAATGCGAAAGTTGCATTTTATCTATAAAAGTGGCAAAGTAATTTGATGCATATTTTGAGTTGTTTCTTCATGTTGGCTGGTAGAAGAGACTAGCAGGGGCGTATTTACTATAGGGAGCTATGATTTGCAATGTTTTACAGTTAGTATTTCTCGGGTTGGTGTGGTGAAAAATTTCGTGTTTCACCCGGTAGCAAATATTGTTTAACCCTCGTGCCCTGAAACCCTCGCAACGCTCAAGATTAGCTTTTTGAAATTATAATCTATCACTTGCTCGGGTATTAATACCAGCGCGATGGGTTAAACAATAACTTTGCCCCTTGTATACCAAATAACTATTGTTGAACAATTATTTTCTAACTGATAAATTTTATTCTGCTTTTCAGTGTATATGTATAATTGTTTAACTTATCTATCTGCAAATTGCAGTCAAATTGACCGACTATAACGGAACAATTATTTGTTTACATATTGCACACGGTAAATGTGATATTTTCGTGTACTCAACACTTACTAGCTATACCTGTGTAGGTAACAATATATATTATGAAAATTTACTTACTAATTAAGTTAGTATTCTAACTATTGGGCGGGTATACATGTTTAAATAATAAAATTAAAAATAATATAAATTCGATATCTAAGTACCTAAGTGAATTGTTCAATATGAATTATTAACGAAAAGAACACATTTTGTCGCGCTTCTCTAATTTATGTACGCACCCTGTGGTACCAGAATACCTAGAATTCACGTCCGCGGCGAAAATGTCTTCACAACTGCTCTGCTAAGCCAAAAAGCGGTATCTCAAACGAAAATTGAATGCAAAAATGTTTCTTAAATTTTTTATTCACAACATATTTTTTTATTTCTCTATTTTCAAGATCATTTTTTTGAGATACTGCCATTTAGCTTATGAGGGTAGAAATATATGAAACCATAATATATGGGCATGCATCATAAACGCGCTTTTCGACTAATTGCAGGATCATTAATCAGAAGACTTATAGTCTGCCTCATGAAACGTAAATGATTTTTACTATACCTAAATTTTGACAACCCTAAATAGCCGAAAGGGATAATGCCGTATATTAGATAGGGACACCATGATTCATCCTTGAATCACTGTCAAACTTCGGTTTTGTAGGAAGTTTCCTTTCTGTATGGTAGTACTATTATTTATTCTGTGGCCATATTTCCAATTTTACGGTTCAGTTTTTTTTGAAGAAGTTTTGCTTGGTACTCGAAAAAACCGCTTAGTAATTTATTTGGTTTCGGATTAACATTGGTTTGGGACAATGTTTTGTCTATTCAGGCATCTCTCTCTGAGACTAGGTTAGCAGTTGAAGACCGGGACGGATGGTCCCTCTGTCGAAGGCGCGTACAAGGAAGGTGTCGGAGGTCACTCGACGGCGAGCTGGTCGAGCAGCAGCTCGGGCGGCGGCGGCAGGCCGGGCTGCAGCGTCACGGCCACGCCGCGGTTGAGCGACACGGCCGGGTAGAACGCGCCGCGGAGGCCCGTGAACGCGATGTCGCCCTGTAAACGATCATTAGAGCGTCATCGAGTGGTCGGGACCGGCTAGGATTCAAAAACTTGAAATGGAGTTCTGCTCTGTCTTAAAGGAGCCCTCAAAATGGTAATTGTAGACCCACCTGCGGGGCGCCGTCGACGGTGAAGCGCAGCGTGCCCTTGCCGAGGTCGAGCAGCACGCCCACGGCGGCGCCGCGCGTCGATGTAACCTGTATGTAGACCCACCTGCGGGGCGCCGTCGACGGTGAAGCGCAGCGTGCCCTTGCCGAGGACGAGCAGCACGCCCACGGCGGCGCCGCGCGTCGATGTAACCTGTATGTAGACCCACCTGCGGGGCGCCGTCGACGGTGAAGCGCAGCGTGCCCTTGCCGAGGTCGAGCAGCACGCCCACGGCGGCGCCGCGCGTCGATGTAACCTGTATGTAGACCCACCTGCGGGGCGCCGTCGACGGTGAAGCGCAGCGTGCCCTTGCCGAGGTCGAGCAGCACGCCCACGGCGGCGCCGCGCGTCGATGTAACCTGTATGTAGACCCACCTGCGGGGCGCCGTCGACGGTGAAGCGCAGCGTGCCCTTGCCGAGGTCGAGCAGCACGCCCACGGCGGCGCCGCGCGTCGATGTAACCTGTATGTAGACCCACCTGCGGGGCGCCGTCGACGGTGAAGCGCAGCGTGCCCTTGCCGAGGTCGAGCAGCACGCCCACGGCGGCGCCGCGCGTCGATGTAACCTGTATGTAGACCCACCTGCGGGGCGCCGTCGACGGTGAAGCGCAGCGTGCCCTTGCCGAGGTCGAGCAGCACGCCCACGGCGGCGCCGCGCGTCGATGTAACCTGTATGTAGACCCACCTGCGGGGCGCCGTCGACGGTGAAGCGCAGCGTGCCCTTGCCGAGGTCGAGCAGCACGCCCACGGCGGCGCCGCGCGTCGATGTAACCTGTATGTAGACCCACCTGCGGGGCGCCGTCGACGGTGAAGCGCAGCGTGCCCTTGCCGAGGTCGAGCAGCACGCCCACGGCGGCGCCGCGCGTCGATGTAACCTGTATGTAGACCCACCTGCGGGGCGCCGTCGACGGTGAAGCGCAGCGTGCCCTTGCCGAGGTCGAGCAGCACGCCCACGGCGGCGCCGCGCGTCGATGTAACCTGTATGTAGACCCACCTGCGGGGCGCCGTCGACGGTGAAGCGCAGCGTGCCCTTGCCGAGGTCGAGCAGCACGCCCACGGCGGCGCCGCGCGTCGATGTAACCTGTATGTAGACCCACCTGCGGGGCGCCGTCGACGGTGAAGCGCAGCGTGCCCTTGCCGAGGTCGAGCAGCACGCCCACGGCGGCGCCGCGCGTCGATGTAACCTGTATGTACACCCACCTGCGGGGCGCCGTCGACGGTGAAGCGCAGCGTGCCCTTGCCGAGGTCGAGCAGCACGCCCACGGCGGCGCCGCGCGCCACGCCGCCCGCCGCGCGGCCGCCGTGCGCGCCGCCGTGCACGAACCACGAGCGCCGCGCGTCGATGTACATCGCCCAGCCCAGCGCGTCGCTTCCTGCACATACACCAGTATAGAACAATTTATATAGAGGCTGCAAATAAAAGATGATGGCGATCCAAAAACTATGTTAAGCTCGATCGCAGAAAACACGTATATCGGACACGCTATTTTACGGATGAATCTGGTTCTCCAAATCGTTAATGGTTCGATGTTGTCGGTCGTTTAGTGGGGGAACAAAGAAAGAAAAAATTATAAATGGCGGCCTTAATGCCACATAATGCCAATGGCAGAAACCTGCAAAATGTTCACACCGAAATCCCATACATTCAACTGAATCAAAACAATTGGGTACTTGACACATGTTGAATATTATAACAAAATTTAGTTAAATGGATAGAAAATGAGCCATCCATTATCATGAGTCCAATTCCATGAGTGCCATATAGACATTTGATCCTCAGAAAAATCAAGATCGTTCGACATTATTTACAAAAAACTGTCAAGTAGCTAATTATATACGATTAAGTTTAGCACGAAAAACAGTCTTTTTTTTTTTTTTTTTCATTTATTTAGAACACAAACAGTCACATATACAAATGGATTTGAAGTACAATGTAGAGTACTTAACATACTTAAGAATCATAGACCTGGAGGTTCATTATTAAGAGTCCTTATTCCTACAGACGAGCGTATTTTGTAAAATGCTTCCTTTTTCATTCAAGATTACGACGTAACTATTAGTATTTATTCAAAAACTGGTAACGTACTTAAATAATCGGTTCCTAAACTAGCGGCTCCAACAGTTCAAATTTTCATTTTCTCTTTTAAACCTCTTTTTTAATGAGTTTTTTTGGGAGTCTTTTCCAAATTTTGCAGTGAGATGTGGCGTTTCGGTTCTCAATTTTGCTGTAAACAAGAATCATTTGGTACATGAATGACTACAATTTGATTCAACATATCTCGTACGAGGGGCTGGAATGATTAACAATCGAAGATTCATTTGAAAAAACTGATAAAATACCTTCCGAGTTTTCTTAATTTTTTTGGCGAAAACAGGGTTTTATTATATTTTTTTTCCGCAAATTGTACGCATATTTTGCTTTAAAAATAATATTATAGCAAACTGTAACTTTATGTTAACCTATAAAAAAAAAATCATAACTATGGGACCTACATTGCCGTAAATTTATATTTTTTTAAAACACGTATAAATCACGCAGCAGCGACGCCCCGCTCTCAGTCCGCGCGGAGCGCGCTTAGAGGACGGACCTGTGCTCGATTGTCAGGCATTCGTTGCGATCGTAATCAGCTACGGAGTTCCGAGAAGTGCTATATACTGCGATTAGAAAATCTTAATAAAAGTTCATTTTTTACACTATGCTTAACAGACTCTCGCTTATTGATGGATTTTCAGTGGTCCTTTTTTTTATACTACGTCGGTGGCAAACAAGCTTACGGCCCGCCTGATGGTAAGCAGTATCCGTAGCCTATGTACGCCTGCAACTCCAGAGGAGTTACATGCGCGTTGCCGACTCTAACCCCCTCCCGCCCCTCGTTGAGCTCTGGCAACCTTACTCACCGGCAGGAACACAACACTATGAGTAGGGTCTAGTGTTATTTGGCTGCGATTTTCTGAAAAACGCATTTTTACTTGAAATTACGTTAGGGTTTGCATTTGCATTATTATTTTTGACCCGGATGAAGTCCAAGTTCTCATGATGGAGTCAGGAGTTGGTCACCAGAACTCCTAATCTACTCATTATAATCCCATCGTGTTTGGGCTCAAAAGATTTGCCCTGACGAACACCATCGATCTAGATGAGGTCTAGGGTCTCATGATGGAGTCAGGAGTTGGTCACCAGGACTCTTAATCTACTTATCATAACGCCATCGTGTTTGGGCTCAATAGATTTGCCCTGACGAGCACCATCAATCTAGATGAGGTCCAGGGTCTCATGATGGAGTCAGGAGTTGGTCACCAGAACTCCTAAACTACTCATCATAACCTCATCGTGTTTGGGCTCAATAGATTTGCCCTGACGAGCATCATCAATCTAGATAAAGTCCAGGGTCTCATGATGGAGTCAGGAGTTGGTCACTAGAACTCCTAATCTACTCATTATAATTCCAACGTGTTTGGGCTCATGAGATTTGCCATGACGAGCACCATCGACCTAGATGAGGCCCAGGGTCTCATGATGGAGTCAGGAGTAGGTCACTAGAACTCCTAATCTACTCATTATAATTCCATCGTGTTTGGGCTCAAAAGATTTGCCCTGACGAGTACCATCGATCTAGATGAAGTCCAGGGTCTCATGATGGAGTCAGGAGTTGGTCACTAGAACTCCTAATCTACTCATTATAATTCCATCGTGTTTTGGCTCAAAAGATTTGCCCTGACGAGCACCATAGATCTAGATGAGGCCCAGGGTCTCATGATGGAGTCAGGAGTTGGTCACCAGAACTCCTAATCTACTCATCATAACTCCATCGTGTTTGGGCTCAATAGATTTGCCCTGACGAACACCATCGACCTAGATGAGGTCCAGGGTCTCATGATGGAGTCAGGAGTTGGTCACCAGAACTCCTAATCTACTGATCATAACTCCATCGTGTTTGGCCTCAATAGATTTGCCCTGATGAACACCATCGATCTAGATGAGGTCCAGGGTCTCATGATGGAGTCAGGAGTTGGTCACCTGAACTCCTAAACTACTCATCATAACCTCATCGTGTTTGGGCTCAATAGATTTGCCCTGACGAGCATCATCAATCTAGATAAAGTCCAGGGTCTCATGATGGAGTCAGGAGTTGGTCACTAGAACTCCTAATCTACTCATTATAATTCCAACGTGTTTGGGCTCATGAGATTTGCCATGACGAGCACCATCGACCTAGATGAGGTCCAGGGTCTCATGATGGAGTCAGGAGTTGGTCACCAGAACTCCTAATCTACTCATCATAACTCCATCGTGTTTGGGCTCAATAGAGTTGCCCTGACGAGCACCATCAATCTAGATCAGGTCCAGGGTCTCATGATGGACTCAGGAGTTGGTCACCAGAACTCCTAGTCTATTCATCATAACTCCATCTTGTTTGGGCTCAAAAGATTTGCCCTGATGAGTACCATCGATCTAGATTAATTCGAGGGTCTCATGATGGACTCAGGAGTTGGTCACCAGAACTCCTAATCTATTCATCATAATGGTAATTTGATGGTGCTTGTCGGGGTAAATCTATTGAGCCCAAACACGATGGAGTTATGATAAATAGATTACGAGTTCTGGTGACCAACTCCTGACTCCATCATGAGACCCTGGACTTCATCTAGATCGATGGTACTCGTCAGGGCAAATCTTTTGAGCCCAAACACGATGGAATTATAATGAGTAGATTAGGAGTTGTAGTGACCAACTCCTGACTCCATCATGAGACCCTGAACATCATCTAGATTGATGGTGCTCGTGAGGGCAAATCTATTGAGCCCAAACAAGATGGAGTTATGATGAGTAGATTAGGAATTATGGTGACCAACTCCTGACTCCATCATGAGACCCTGGACTTCATCTAGATCGATTGTACTCGTCAGGGCAAATCTTTTGAGCCCAAACACGATGGAATTATAATGAGTAGATTAGGAGTTCTAGTGACCTACTCCTGACTCCATCATGAGACCCTGGACTTCATCTAAATTGATGGTGCTCATCAGGGTAAATCTATTGAGCCCAAACTCGATGGAGTTATGATGAGTAGATTAGGAGTTCTGGGGAGTTCTGGTGACCAGCTCCTGACTCCGTCATGATACCCTGGACCTCATCTAGATCGATGGTGTTCGTCAGGGCAAATCTTTTGAGCCCAAGCACGATGGAATTATAATGAGTAGATTAGGAGTTCTGATGACCAACTCCTGACTCCATCATAAGAACCTGGATGGACTTCATTCGGGTCATAAATAATAATACAAACCCTAAAGTGATTTCATATAACACTGAAACTCTATAGCACTAATGTGCGCAAACGATTGGCATCTTGACTAGGCAGCATGGGTGCGTAGCCACCATGCCAATCGATACGACAACGAAACACTATCTGTCTCTCTCTCGTACTAATATGCACAAACGATTGGCATCTTGGCTGGGCAGCATGGGTGCGTAGCCAACATGCCAAACGTTTACGATACGACAAGGAAACACTATCTGTCTCTCTATCGCACTAATATGCGCAATCGATTGGCTTCTTGGCTAGGTATCATGGGTGCGTAGCCAACATGCCAATCGTTTACGATACGACAACGAAACACTACTGTCTCTCTATCGCACTAATATACGCAAACGATTGGTATTTTGGCTAGGCAACAAGCAAGTGTGTGGCCAACATGCCAATCGTTTACGATACGACAACGAAACACTATCTGTCTCTCTATCGCACTAATATACTTTATTTATACCTGCAGTCATTTACTAACTTCTTCATTTTCCATTGGTGTGAAAGAGACAGAATAAAGAGCAAGGGTTATAGTACACTCTGTAGTCTGTACACTTAGTAGTAGTGTACATAAAAAAAACTACTGTGCATATAAAATAAAATAAAGAGTGCCCTTATGATATCATATAACACTAAAATTAATGTTGCTTGAAATTATATTGAAAACTATCAAGATTATTCTAGTCTGCATTGAAACGCGCATCGCGTTGCCGGCGCTCGCGTACCGAGCGCCAACGCCATCTATCGAGCGTTATTTCGTGAAATCGGAGAACGCTCCAAGGATTAAGGGCTCTTAAGTACATAATGTTAACATACGTACCAACAGCATAAAGAAAATGAAATCATGAAATCATGAGCCATACTTAAATTCTATTTAATGGTCTTCAGAGGAGAAAAAAATACAATAAACAGGTTTGACATTACTGTCTGTTTCATTAATTATCGGATATGTTGTATTTTTTTTTTTTTTTTACTAATATTTGGTAGGTATTAGGACAACCGGAAAGTTACATTTATACATTGTGTACATTGTATTATATTTAATTATATGAAATATGTACTTGAACTAAAACAAATTACGTCTAAGTATCATTTTGAGACTAGACAATGAAATGTGAAAAGGATCAATATCAAGTAGGTACTTATTATAATAACTAGGGACTCGTCTGAAAAAAGTGTGCCGAGAGTAATTCTTGCGGGCAAAGCTGATATAAAATAGAGATCTAGGACGTAGGGGGTGGTGCGGACAACTGAAAGTGACTAATTCTAAAAGATTCGGACATTTAATCGCTCCTTTAAGAATTTTAAACAAGAACATTATATCTAAATAGTGTCTTCGGTTATCAAGGGAAGGAACACAAAAATGCTTCGCTGCTAACGAAGTACGTTCAAAATAATTACCCGTTCTGTAACAGAGTGATTTTAAAAAAATATTTTGGATCCTTTCCAGACGATCAATATGGACTTGGTATTGAGGCGTCCAAACAACAGAACCAAATTCAAGTATACTCCTAACAAAGGAATAAAATAATAGTTTATAAGTATTGGGGCGCCTGAAGGGCTGTCCGATCCTGAGAATCATCCCTAACTTCTTATAAGCTCGCTTACATATATTATCAATATGTAAATTAAAATTTAATTCTGAGTCTAAAGTAACACCTAAGTCTCTAACGGACGATACCCGGGCTATATTTTTTCCAGCTAAGGTGTAATTGAAAACTAACGGATCATTTCCGGATCAGTCTTCTTCCTTACCGAGCATCTTGTCCCTGGCGACGTCGGCGTCGCCGTCGTACTCGTCGAGCACGAGCCGCCAGTAGTGCACGCCGCGCGCCAGCGGCTGGTCGGCCCCGACAGATTCCTTACCGAGCATCTTGTCCCTGGCGACGTCGGCGCGCGCCACGCCGAAGGCGGGGTCGGCGTCGCCGTCGTACTCGTCGAGCACGAGCCGCCAGTAGTGCACGCCGCGCGCCAGCGGCTGGTCGGCCCCGACAGATTCCTTACCGAGCATCTTGTCCCTGGCGACGTCGGCGCGCGCCACGCCGAAGGCGGGGTCGGCGTCGCCGTCGTACTCGTCGAGCACGAGCCGCCAGTAGTGCACGCCGCGCGCCAGCGGCTGGTCGGCCCCGACAGATTCCTTACCGAGCATCTTGTCCCTGGCGACGTCGGCGCGCGCCACGCCGAAGGCGGGGTCGGCGTCGCCGTCGTACTCGTCGAGCACGAGCCGCCAGTAGTGCACGCCGCGCGCCAGCGGCTGGTCGGCCAGCGCCACGCGCGGCTGCCAGCCCGCCGCGCGCGCCGCCAGCCCGTCCGCCGACAGCGTCAGCCCCTCGCCCGCCGCGCAGCGCAGGTCCCATGTGAACCACGCCACTGGGGAATTTCACTTGTTTGTATCGCTCAGCGTAATTAGTGAAACGAGGCAAAATATTAAGAGAATCTAATTTCAATTATAGATTCCGATCAGAGGGCGTAACCAAGATGACAATCGTTTGCGCTACGACAGCGAAACGCTTTCTGTCTCTCTATCTTATATTCCATATTAGTGCGATAGATGAGAAAAAGGCCCCCAGGGGGTTAAACAAACGCCCCTGGGAGTCGAAGGTTTAACAAATCATCAATACAATGCAACCAAGCGTTAGCAGAACTCTGCGATATGGTTGCGTTAGTGGAACTGCAAGAGCAACGTCACATTAACCACAACAGACTCATTCCCTGGATTAGAACAGACTTGCTCACGCGTTTAGCCCATCTAGAATAGTCCTACCTGTGCATGTTTATTACAAAGATTAAAAATCAGGATGGAAAGGAAGAAGTCGCTTATATACCTGATGAGGTCTGAAGCCCGATGACCTCGCTGTAAGGGCCCTCGCCCGCGCCGTTGAAGGCTTTAACTCGCGCGCTGTAGAGCGAGGCGTAGTGCAGCCCGTCCACCGTGCATATCGTCTCGCGCCCGCAGTACACCTCCTGTATCAAAACATTCATTAATAAATTATCAAATGAGTTTGTCCGCAAAGCTTAGAGCCATTATCCATGTTATTAGTATAGGGTTGCCTTAAGTGTAGGAAAGTCGACTGGGGCAATTGTTTTTTTTTTTTTTAACGAGGGTGGGGGCAAAGTTTCGCTCCAGTGAGGGCACTGAGTCTCACCGGAACACCAAGCTTTAAATGGAGACGTATGGCAACCCTTGCAAAATTCTGAGCATTGGCGGGGACAATTTGCTTAATGACGGGGACACCGGGACAACAAGCTTCAAACTGGTACATGTCCCGGTGTATGGCAACCCTATATTAGTGTATATAGGCAAATGTAATTCGTTTAAGTTACGATATGGTAAGTCTAGTTTCCATATTGATATTTATTTTTTCGTGTTACTCTAAAAACTCACGTCTGTTTAAAATTTTGCTCGTGACGTCGGCTTATGGATATATCGACAAAAATGCAAACTTGTAGGACCATTGCGCCTGCAAAGTAGTACTATCACAGGGTCGCCGTACACTTTCCTGTTCTAAAACCGCTTTACATTCATAATCATAGGTCATCTCTATTATAATTTAACCCCTCGGTTTGTAACAATTTGAATTTGGATCTTGCAATCTTAACCTAATACATGACAAGACTTAATAAATACCTGGTTGATATTACACCTACATTTTTATTTACAGAACTTTGTTCATAATGTTACTGTAATTTGGTTAGTTTCATGTCAAACCTTGCTTAATTGCAATCCAAATCCCACGTTCGCTTGAGCTGAAATTTAGCACAGGTACATAGGTATGGTCTGCAATCTTGGCTTACACACTGAGTGCTGATGTATGATTATGACATACATGTAGTTTGACCAGGGACTGTCTCATTTCAAACATAGACAGAGAACCATACTGTCTTTGTCTTTCGCTAGTACCAGCATCCAAAAGAAGGGGAGGAGTATAGTTTTTTGTTGTTGTTAATTAGTGAGAAAGGTTTATGAGAGTATATAGTGCGCTCACCCGGAAGGGCCCGCCGCGGCCGTCGTCCAGCTCCAGCACGTAGCCGCGCACGGCGGCGGGCGCGGGCGGCGCGCGCCACGCCAGCGTGCACGAGCAGCCGCGCGCCGCGCACGCCTCCACCGCCATCGTGGGCGCGCCCGGGGCTGCAACACGACACTTCGTTTCATAAACGCCCGACTTGCGTGCTTCAAGACAATATCAAAGACGTATATGAAGAGTCCTAAAAAAAATCTATGTTGTTTTAGAATTTTGTGCTCATGGTCCTCTTTTTAAGGTCCTCGTACAGTAGGTAGGGTCAGCATCAATAGTAGCGGTTTTGATACCCTAGGCGGTGCAAGTGTTATTTTAAACGTCAAACTTCTATGAAATTATGATGTTTACTTGACACTTCCACCGTTTGGGCTATCAAAATCGCTGCCAACTTATCTTGGTCTGACTGACGGTCAACTATCTAGTGACCCTGCCTATGAAGCCGATGATCCTGGGTTCGAATCCCGGTAGTACATATTATATATATCTTTGTCTGAGTACCCACAACAGAACACAAGACTTCTTGAGCTTACTGTGGAACTAAGTCAATCTGTGTAAGAATGTCCTATAATATTTATGTAATTATGAAGAAGAAGAAGAATTATGATCCTCAAATAATTATGCATGGGTACCTATATATCGCTCGATAAGCTTACCTATAGAATAACACGAGTTCAAAGAGTAATCAATCTTCATATTTAGTATAAAAATCAACGCTTTACGCGCAATGATCTAGTCATGGTGTTCGCTCGCTGTTCGTCAAATTGCAAACATTAAATCGTGTCTAATTCTAATTACCTATTGCACTGAAAAAAATAAATAGCCGAACTGGTTTTGTAACTTTACTAAATAACTAAACTACGGTTATAAGAAAATAAACTTTGCATAAATTTACAAAACTTATTTTGTAGTGTATACCCAGCCACTGAACACTGATAGCCAAACACGGTTTTGTAACATATAACACATAGTTCGCAAGTCCCAATTTTTGTGTAAACAGTAACCAAAATGCTTGTTACAGTTATGCAAACATTTCTTTCAGTGTGGGTAAATTATTCCAAAACCACTAATACATTAAATCCGCTGCTCAAACTCGTGTCATAATATAAACAATACACGGATACTTGCACGCGTGGGCTGTAATATGAGATTAAGATAGATATAGATACACATATGCGAGTGTGGCCGAAAGCCAACCGCGGTTTATTTCGCTCAGTTCGACCTATTTACCCAATTTCAGTGCACAAATGAGCACAAACGATAGGTATTCCTCTATAAATTGCGCAAACAAGATAGTTCGTAAAGAGATTACTAGCTTTATTTTTTTATTTGTAGTGCCAAAAACGCTGCAAATTTTGTTAAAAACGTGATAATCGGTACCATTGGTTTTTGTTCAGAAACCTATCGTGTGTGGTGTTTAATTAAAGGTCTTGAAAATTGTTATCCGTATAAAAATTGTTTTCCCATGCAAAAAAAGATGACGTCATAGCTCCTCTGCTTTTTTCTTCTATTTTTTTGGTTCTACGGGTCAAATTGACTCAAACGGCCTAAAGATCAATCGTACCGATATTCATACTTTTAACACAATTTGCAGCATTTTACTTAATTTCGGAGTGAACAGCTAGGACCATTACCTCTTCACGCTTAAGAGGAAAGAGGACGGCCGGTTTTCCATACAAATGTAGTAGTCCCCATTTTCCTCTCTAGATATTGACATTATGAAAATATTTTTAAATTATTTGAGGCATATTAAGAATAGCTGTGATCTAAACTTTTTTTATCTAGATTTTTTATTATTGTAAAAATTAGGAGCGAAAAACATCTTTCATACAAATTTTTAACTCTTACAATAACTACATATTCCACAAAAATCAAACGTAGGGGTATACCTGTGTAATGCTAATATTCAGTGAAGAAAATAAGAACTTTGTTTGTATTTTTTTTTATTATTTAGGTAATTACAGCAGAATACTAAACTTAATTACAAAAGTATCGTTAAACCAGGAAGGTTTCTCTCTATACTCCATATGTACTACGTATGAAGAGGCGATTTCGCGCGGATCCACCACTGTCGTCTTAAACCGCTGAATCGATTTAAATGATATTTGGTATAAAGATAGTTAGAGACCCGAGGAACATAGGATAGTTTTTATCAATCATCATCATTATCATACCACCTAGAAGTAGTCTTAATTTTAAATTTTAAGTAACTGTAGAATAACTTACAACTTAACTTTTTAAATAACTAAGTGTAGAATAACTTCAACCTGTATTTTTTTTCTTTCATGCATGCGGTGGTCTGCTATAAGTGATAAGGCGCATAGCTTTTTATTGTGTATATTAGTTACACTAAAAAAACAGTGTACTTTTTATTAAAAATACAAAAAAATAAAATAAAAATAATGTATCTTGTAAAATTCAGTAAATCGCCATACCTGAGGATCTCAGTTCCTTTTCGTCCGCTGCATTCCAAATGTGAGCATTAAAATAGCACAAAGTTATATTCGGCAACCGTTTTATGAACAGTTTGTTGTTAAAACGGGTTCATCTTATTTATAATCCAGATTACGGAGTTTCCTGTTATACTGGAGTTTTACGACTGTTCATAATCGTACTGAACTTCGCTCATTAATAATTTCTCGCCAGATATGCCATAACAGGTACAACAAAAAGTATGCACCCTTGTTTAATAACTGTGAATGTGTCGTTTTCAAGAACAAGGTACCACGTTGTCGGATGCCATGATGATGATGATACGCCTAACCGATTTCGGCCACAACGACTGTGTGCTCTGGACCACACACCACTGCCACTGACTGTGTTCCCTTGCCATAAGAACGCTCTGACAGGTTATTCTAATAAAAATATAAGAAAATTACGTCCTTATGGTAAGAGACAAAGTTGTACCTTTTGCTTGAAAACGTCACATCACATTAGTGTCCGACAGAAACCGGTTATTTTTGCTGAAACCGAAACTGAAGGGTCGGTTTAGACTTAGTTTCGGCCGAATCCAAAACTTTTATAGAGGTGACGTGACATTTCTTTTTAGGCATATAAAGATATTGAAGAATCAAACACTAATACAAAAATACAGTTCGTGCAAGTAGCATGTATAAGAAAGCAGCGGGTCGGACCAGCACGTTTTTAGGGTTCCGTAGCCAAATGGCAAAAAACGGAACCCTTATAGATTCGTCATGTCCGTCTGTCTGTCCGATTCTGTCACAGCCACTTTTTTCTAATTAGAATTCACTTATCATCATATAACACTAGCCGAACGCCAACCAAAATTGCAATGTTGTAAGTTTAGGCGCGGCCGGCGTGGTTCGGCAGTTTTTTGGACGAAAATGTATCTTCGGCTTATTAATTATTATGCCGAAATCAAAAATTCAGTCGGACATTAATAATAAAAAAAAACTCGTTCTTTACCCAGGCTCCGTTAATGTAAAGTAAGGGATGAGTTACTTTTCTCTGAAGCGGTTACATTGATGCTGCTGACGCGCAGGGGGGCGGCCGCAGCGACTCGCACAGCGTGAAGCTCTTCCTTGACAGGACAGGATGTTGCTCACTATTTCTCTTTCTCACACATGACACGGAGGGACTCACGGATGCACTCGACGAAATTCATGGCGCGTACGGTGCGCAGCACGGGCTCGATGTCCAGCGTGAGCGCGGGTGGCGGCGGCGGCGGCTCCAGCGCCGCGCGTAGCGTGCTGCTCGTCTCTTGTGCTCCCGCTGTCAGCTGCTGTCTCTCTCACACACATGGGAAACTCACGGATGCACTCGACGAAATTCATGGCGCGTACGGTGCGCAGCACGGGCTCGATGTCCAGCGTAAGCGCGGGTGGCGGCGGCGGCGGCTCCAGCGCCGCGCGTAGCGTGCTGCTCGTCTCTTGTGCTCCCGCTGTCAGCTGCTGTCTCTCTCACACACATGGGAAACTCACGGATGCACTCGACGAAGTTCATGGCGCGTACGGTGCGCAGCACGGGCTCGATGTCCAGCGTGAGCGCGGGTGGCGGCGGCGGCGGCTCCAGCGCCGCGCGTAGCGTGCTGCTCGTCTCTTGTGCTCCCGCTGTCAGCTGCTGTCTCTCTCACACACATGGGAAACTCACGGATGCACTCGACGAAGTTCATGGCACGCACGGTGCGCAGCACAGGCTCGATGTCCAGCGTGAGCGCGGGCGGCTGCGGCGGCGGCTCCAGCGCCGCGCACAGCGTGCTGCTCGTCTCTTGTGCTCGCGCGGACAGAATGCTGCCCACCTGAGTACAATTATTGCTATATTAGAAAGCAGTTGTGGTAACCTTTTCTGTGCTACCAAAAATTATGGTAGTTCCATGTCTTCATATCCTTATCCTTATGTTTTATGTCCTTAGTGCCATGTCTAAAAAAAATACATTTCTAAAAGTATACACAGGCTGTTGTATAGTCTGAATTGGTCTAGGATGGAATTAGGTGGTTTAGTAAAAATCGGACAAATCCAACTAGCCATTGATATTTGTTTGTCCCTATCTGTCATTTTGAAATTTGTATTTGTTAAAGAGACCAAATTTAACGGGGGTTAGCCAAGTTTTATGAATAAGGGGATAAGTATTTTATTAATAAAAGGTCTGCCTTATGAAGCTCTTTTATTTGTAAATCTATGTGAGATAGTTCATGATTCAACCTTATTATGCCACCGGGACACACGATGGTATCACCTCGTTTGTGGTTAACCTCGCCTTTTAAGTACACGTACCTATAAGTATACGTAAGTACATATATGCATATGTAATTGATATATGATGACTCACTTTGCCTACTTGTATCTGTCTAATCTAAACAAGAAATATTTGTTTATGTAGCATTTTCAACATTGTTATGTCATATCTAATACATTATTAGTCAACATCTTATCTTATTGCTAGGAAAGTAATAACATCCATGCAAACAAAAGGAAATTTGATAAAAATGGAATAAATAAAAACATAATAAAAATAACCTACAGAGTGATAAAGTACATTCATACAAAAAAAAAATATCGTAGCAAAGCAGGATGGCTCTATTGATTAGCCTGAATAGTGATTTGATATTAGATATCAGTGACACACATTGATAAACAGTGTACATAACACACACGCCTTATGATATCAGAGTTTAAATTTAGCTATGACTAGTATTCTAGGTTAATGATTACTTTATCTGTTAAAGATCTATTTGAGAATTCCTTCATACTGATGGCATAGCTCAGCTTTGTAGCATAGATGACCTACTTATTTCAGATAATACACTATGATAAACAGTATCCTTTAAAAGTTTTGCATGTTTACATACAACTCAACAGTACTTCTTCAATCTTTTGTTATAGTGTATGTGTAGCAACATAATCCTCTATAAGCGCCTCAATGTAGAAATTCGCGCAGTGGCACGGTTTTTATTATGATATTATATTCTACCTGTAGGAAGGCAGCATGGTCGGCCTCTTTAAGCGCCTCAATTGAGAAGTGCAGCAGCGCCGTGGCCTCCCTGAGCTTATGCGAGGCCTGCGCGGACCTGGCCCGCGCGTCGGCCGCGGCCTGTGCGCGGGTCGCCCGTGCCGCTCGGACCAACTCTTCACGTCGTTGTCCCAGAGCGCGGGACACCTCCGCGCATGCTTGTTCAATCTGCCGCTCTAACTCAGAGCATGATTCCTAAAAGACACAATATGCATTACACTGTGTAATTATTTAGCTAGGTCATGTCATTCAGTGATGTTCTGTGAACAATTTAAGATCATATATAGAAAATGTCTTGACCAAATCACCATAATTTGGCAGACTTATGTAAAAAAAAGGTTTAATTGTTTTTTCTATGGTGACTTTAGTTCACAGATGATTTCAACAACTGAAACAAACGAAACAAAGCTATGAAAAACAGGCTTAATAATCTTCTAATTCATTTAGATACAGCAGGCGCTCGGTAATCCGGTAACTGTCAATCCAGCATGCCCAGTGATGCTGCAGCTAGCGTCTTAGATGGCCCACTCTAAAATCTGGCAGTTTACACAGCCAAATCCACAGAATACAGAGTGGTTGCATTGCTTTGTCACTAACACATGTTTGTTTTCGTGTTTTGATTTCCCATACAAATCCACTAATCTGGCAGTTCCAACAATCCGGCAAAGGAGGAAAATCCGGTTTTTGGATTAGCAAGCACCAACTGTAGTTACAAATGTATTAAATTAATCTGAGAGTAAATTGTATTCCATGTTAAGTCTTGAATTATGTCATTGATTGATCCCATGAAACCAGACGCTACATGGTGCCCAGACTATTTATCAAACCAATCTAATAAGAAATTATCACCATACTAGCTCAGAAAGGCTCACTTTATTCTCCAAAAACAGATAGATAGTTGCATGTCATCCTCCATCTATATTTTGTTTGCTTGCTCAGGTATCAATATTAACATGAGGGGTTAAATAACAATTTTGCCCCCTAGTAACTATTGTCTATAGTAGACAGAAATGTATATTTATTATAAGGTTTTTTAATTTGCTTCATAAAATTATGATGTTATAAATGCTTGAATACCTACAGTCTACACAATTGCAAGGAAACGCATAAAACTAACATAACCTGTGGAAAAATGGAGAATACTTACACCTACTTGTTCACTTGAGCCTTTAACTACTTGGATATATTCAGTCATAGCCTTGGCCTTTTCTGAAAGCTGTTGCAATGCTTGTGAGAGTTCAGTCTGAAAAACAGTTATAGGATATGAGGTAAAGGTACTAAACAACATACAGCATGATAACTACATGGTAATGAGAGCCAAAATACAAATTTTATGTAGATTACCTTATGTGCTCTAGCAGCACTTGAAAGGGGTTGTGTGACATGTGAAGAGTGCCTTTCAGCCACACACCGCTGGCACACAGGGACTAGACAACTGTTGCAGTACAGCACTGGAGGAGAGCCGTGGTCAGAACATGTTGTGCCCAGAGTTCTCAGCTCGTGTTGAGCGAGCGGTCCGCGGGTGGGATGCCATGCGTCCCTGCAACTAGCGCAATACCGGACCGAGCACTGCTCACACCGTACAACCGCTGCCCGACGCTCGCCCTCGCACATCTGACAGGCCTCCTCAGCCGGCGGGGCTCCGGCCACGCCACCGAAACGCTCAACAATAGTTCGCATAACGCGAAACGGCGGAAGACCTTCAGCTCCATTGTCATCCAGAAACACTTGCTTGTTGCATATAGGACATGTTAAAGTGAATGCGGCGCTTTGGTACGCAGCGGCAGCGGGCGTGCCCGCAAAGCTATTAGGCCGGGAACCGCAGACCACACCGCTGTCCGTCTCACTCGACACCGACGCCTTGTCCGCCTCCTGATAGTCAGTCGATGAAGCACCGTCATTTTCATGTACCGGAGTTTGCAGATTCACCCCACATAAACGACAAAGAGCATGTCCGCAGGGCAGTAGCACTGGTTCTCGGTAAAATTCCTTACAAACGAAGCACCGTAATTCTTCTTCCATTATTAGGCCTAGTACAAAACGGGTTTACGGAGCACTGCACCCATCAAATTCCGTATATTATTGGTTTATTAACGAATTGCTTAATAATTGTTCTAGTGTTGCAAAATAGTAGTAATAAAAACCAGGGTCACTGGTAAATGCCGCGGCCCTCATGGACGTGATCATGTTGCACAAAACTTTCTGTTCCCTAATATATATCAATACGAGTAAATTAAGTGACTAGTATGCTGTAAGTATTAAGTCAGAGTGTTGTTTCGTTTATTTTATTTTCATCAATTGTTACACTTCTTGTTATGAACTAACTACTTTTATAAAAATAAACAATGGTTACAACACATACTACACATAGACCAAGTGAATTGAATGACTGATTGAATTGAACTGACTGAACTGAAGGAGTTGTAGTTTGTAAGGGATGGAAATGAATGGAACGAACGAAATGAGTGCTTTGTTGAACCAGAGCATTCAACCCAGCCTACCGCAAAAACCGAAATACATCGATTATGGGCATTTTTCTCGGTCACTCTAATTACGTCTTAGTGAGAGTAAAAGAAACAAAATCACAAATTGCGGGCATTTCGGTTTTCGCGGTAGGACCCGAGGTCAGGATGAATCTGAAAGATAGTTTTGTTGTCCGTGAATAATGGAGTCTATAGACTATCTCCACTATAGACGTAACATTCTCAACTTTTCTATTTATATAATAGCCTGTCAAGTCATTCCCGTCAGTAGAAAAAAAAGATTGTCGTCCGCTAGAATATTTTTCTACGGAAAAACTTGTTTGACCGACTATAACAACCCAAATAGTTTGGCCCAGGATTATCTTATTTCAAACACAGACAGAGAGATTCATACTGTCTTTGATATACACTAGTACTAGCTCTCAAAAGAAAGGGATGAGTATAGTTTCCTTTGTTCTTACTTACTGACAAATTGCTATATTGCTATCTCACACTCACTATGGCAATGGCATGTTTTTTTTTGGGTGTTTATTTATATACTTACTACTCTTTGGTTTGTTTGTTGTGAACCAACCATTTGTTGTTTTGACACTAATGACACTGACGTTTGATGGAGTTGCGGCTTGATAAAATTAAAATTTATATTTTCACTACTTTTTACTTGTTATATGGTAACTGTATAACGTATTTCATTAGTTAAAATAAACCTCATTTTGAAGAACTAACTGTTAAATGGTATTGCAACCACAGTAAAAAGTAATAGGAGTTCAACAACTTCACAAACAGCAACAATGGAAGCCCCATCATCAGATGATAGTTGCGATTCCGAAATGAAGAATATGAAAAGTCAGCTAAACGGTAATGATCTGTCCATTTTTTTACTAAATATAAAGTAGGACTGTTCTCGCTACCTCAGAAATATGTTGTTGTTATATGACGGGTTTTTTCGGACATACCTTAAAAAGTATACAATACATCAAATCATCTAAGAAATTATTTTCTTAGTGAAAATAAACAACTTTAACCTCCTTTGCTAACCTATTTTGAACCTTTATTGTGTAATTAAATGTCAAATTAAAAAACAAAGCAACTGCTTCTGGGTTTCAGGAGGTTTAATCACATTTCCTGTTGACAACTTTAAAGAGAATAATTTTATTTTTGCAGAGTTTGGATTAGAGGATGAAAACCTAAGTAAAGAAGAAATGATTGATTTATTAAAAGCTTTGAACAATTCTAAGTCAACTGCTGTGGAGGATGAAATCTCTCGACAAAAGGTATTTTTTAATATGTCTACCTCAGATTAACCCCTCGTATGCTTAGACACGGATCCGTGCGTGGGAATTTAATTTAACACATTCACTGCCAGAAAAAACGGCCCACTACCCCAGAAACCGGTGGTCTATAGCTGCGTACAAAACAACCCGCCCAGCGGGTTGTCCGGCATCTGAATAAAGTTCACGAGTGCCCACCAGGTGGGTTCCCGGCAGTGAATGTGTTAAGTCTATTGTTTTAAATGTCAAGGTCAGTTTTTCTATGATCAAATTTGACAGGCCACATACGAGGGATTTAGCTAACACTGAGGTATCACACAGCTGTTGCCTACCCTGTATACATAAATAAGCTATGATAACTTACTGTGTAAGTGGAGCTTTAGCAACCTTACAATCAGGATCAATAAATAGTTGCTATACTTCAAGTGACTTAATCAATTTAAATGACAAGTTTTGTCATTTTTCTAATAATACAGTCCACTCGAACTTTCTGTTAGGAAGCAGTACTGATCTTTTAGGATGCTAGCTATAGTTTGGATTTATTTTAGTAAATATTTTTGCCATAGGTACTTAATTACCCATTAATAGGTTCAAAATAATATTATGTTGGTTGGAAGTGTACTACTGGATTATCATTGGCCACTTTACTTACCCTACTTAATTAGTAAATACTTACAGGATGAAATTATGGAATGTGATGCAGCACCTAGGAAGCAGATGAAGAGGAGGTATTTAAATGTAAAGGACAGAAGAATGCCGTGGAGTGTGCTACCCAGCAACATCACACAGGCCGAGAAGGCCCAGGCCCTGGCTGTTTACATTAAAATGATGTCCATAAACAACTACCGCCAAGCTAGACTATCTGCTAATTTTACTGTGTGGCCTCCTCCAATTCAGATTGTGGAGGAAACCACCAGAGTTCAGCCTGTACGGTCAACAAGAAGCGGACGCTCTGTGCCTGTCTACGCTGGTTTTGATGATGACTCTTCCGATTTAGATTTTGTTATTACTAAAACAAAGAAGAGAAAGATCTCATACAGTGATACAAACGATAAAGATGGAGTGTATTCTAATAAAGTGATTAGTTTAAAGCGTAAACCTTCCAAAGATGAGAACGTAAGGCCAGTGAAAGAGCAAAAAATGAATGCAATCCAAGAGTGCAATAATGAAACCGTTGCAGGAAATAGTTTAAAGCCTAAAAAAGAACTTTTCACTTTAATTGAAGACTGAATTTGCAACTTTGGTCCCTAATATAGTTGTTAATAGTTGCAACTAATTTAATTTACCCAATTGTTGTAAGTGTGGTGCATAAAGACATACAATACCTATATGTTATTATTTTAATTAGCTTATATATAAAGAACTTAGTTTGCAAAAATAAAAGTTCAAAATTTGGTAAATGGTTTGTTATTTATGTTACAGTTAGAAGATATAAGAAACAAATATTTTGTGCCTCTAGAAGGCAGCTAATAATATGTGTAATTGTGTATGTCCCTTGTCAGGTTTCATATTTGGATAGAATTAAATTATAATTAGTATTGATACAGTCTATAGGCGGGTCCACACAGAGCGAGCATACGGGCGAGGTAATTTCCTCACGCACAAACCGGCCAGTGTAGACGTGCCTAGGCCGAGGCGGCGCGGCGCGCTCGTTTTATTAAAAAAAGATGAAGAATAATAGAAAGTAAAAACTTATGGTCATTTAAGTTACACAAAAGGGCGCAACAGGAACATAACGCGACTACTGATTAGACGATTCATTGGTACCAGATCGATATTGATTGCCCTAAGGCGATTTAATAATCACACTTGACATAGGTAAGTAAGTAGGGTCTAAGGGTCAATAGAAGCAACCATTATTATTTATTTGAAGTTGCTCGGAACCATGATAGCTTGAAATTGTATATTCATTGTACGAGTCTTAGTACAATCAGCATCAATAGTAGCGGATGAAACAACGCGCCAAAAGTATTTGATATTCCGGATAACTTTTCCAAATATAGGTAAACCTCTAAAATTCACTTTCAAAAGTTTTATTTTAGTCTTAATTGTTCTTTATATAGAACCATCAATTTTTGTGTAGCAGTTACAGAATGGTATATACTTTTGACGCGTTAACTGTACATTCGTAGGGTCACACAGGATTTTGGTTTTGAATTCACTACAAAGAAAGTAAAGAAACGAAGGAATCTTGAACATTAATAGGTATATTTATAAAAAAAATAACTAAAATTAAAGTAGAAATACTTAAAAATGAAGTTGCGTATTCATATCGCTTGAACAACTTCCATGCCAACCCCGAAGGGGCTACCGCCCGGTGCTATTTTAATCAAGCTATTTAAAAATATAGCATAACCTATATACTATATTTTTACTTATACTTTTTGCAATATCAAGGTTTCGTAAAACAAAGCAGAATATTGCTTTTTCTTTATTACTAATATCACTTTTTAAATTCCAACTTTAGATATTGTGTAGTAGGTACATTAAATAATACATTTAAATGTATAATTGTATAAGTAGGTACATCACATTTTTATTCAATCGCGGTAAGTATTGTTTTGATAAAAATATGTGCAGCCAATATAATTTGTGAAGAAATGTATTAGATTGGCAATAATTATCAAATTGTAAAGCGGTTTTCACTTCACATGTTGCGAATTCTTACGTCCCTCCAGTGTGCGAGCGGGACATCGCTAAATACGTGCATAGCGCTGTCACGCTCGATACTATACCTACGAGTTTAGTGGTAGGCCTCGTTTACTGTAGATAAAGAACTCAACAGGAATAAAGGATTAATTCAGGTGCACATACGAAAATACACGAAAAAAAGCAAGGTGAAACGTGTTTTTGCATTAAATGAAATGGATCACAGTACTTATTGTGATTGTGACATAACAAAATAGATGTGTATTGCAATACCTACAAGCAATGTGCTATACTTAGGTACCTACTTATTCAATAAGCTATTTTACTAAGAAGTCAAATTAGCTATTTACTTACCTATTCTAGAACGTCATAAAAAATGATTGACGTTTTTCGTGTATTTTCGTTCAACCAATTTCATTACTGGTTTTAAACAATATTTCAATCATAAACTAGTCTATATATAATGTTAATAAAAATTGGGGATTCATTTAAGGTTCGAATATTTGGTATCGTGTTTTCTGATTAAGAAAAAAGTAGAAGAAAAAATTTTTGGACTCGATAAAACTTTTTTTTTTATTCTACTGGTTGTTCAAAGTTGGCCGAACCCTCCATTCTAAATCCAAAAAAATTTCGCGTAAACATTTTTTTTCTTCTACTTTTCCTAATTAGAACACGATACCGAATAGTTTTGTTACACCTTGTATCGTAAATGCTTAAAAGTTTGAACGCACACGTTAGTGCTGTCCGATGCTGCAGGTGCACGTGATGTTACCTCCCTGTAGCGGCGGTATTAACAATTGTTAGATTCCGGGCGGTAGGTAATAGGTACCTACACCTTTGTGCGCATTTGTCCTTTGCGCTAAGTTAACAATAAATCTGCACGGGTTGTTACGACGGAGCCCCCTTCAAACACCGATGCTGTGGGCGACTATCCTGATCGCTCGTCCTAAGTAAGACCGCCGCCCCAGCATACAGAATTTTATGATATGTACCTTAAGACAAAAGTGGACGACAGCGCGTAACCGCTTTTCCATACAAACGTAGTCCCTATTTTACTCTCCTTTGTTTTTCGCTCCTAATTTTATAATAATCAAAAATCGAAAAAAGTCAGACGAAAGGGCATAGCTATGTGAGACTACTCTTTCGATATAAATAAATAATTAATCACTATACATTAACACAAATTTTATTTTTATTGACGTTACAAGAATGTATAACATATGTAAATTTTTTGACAAAGAAACTAAAGAAATGGGACTTAATCGCTTATTAAGTTCCAAATTTACTTCCGACGTTTCGAGGACGGCGTTGTCCCCGTGGTCTCGGAGAAGACTGGCTAAAGTTGACATCAACATCGTGTGGTGGGGGGACAACGCCATCCTCGAAACGTCGGAGGTAAATTTCAAATTCAATACGCGATTAAGTCCCGTTTCTATGAGTTAATACCTAATTTGTAAAACTCGTGAAGGTTTAATCAGTGAAACCAAAGAAAACATAAAGTTAGCTTAAGCTCTGGTTTCCTAGGATAGCGGTGCCGTAACATAGCGGCCGTCTCCATAGAACATACTACTCCATCCATATTTAGTCGTATTATTTTGTATGGAGGTGGCCGCTATATGATGGCATCGCTTTCCTAGGAAACCAGAGCTTAAGCGGGCGGGGTTCGCAGGCGGTTGAGTAAGCCAACCAAGGAGGATGATTAATAATAATACATTAAATTGTGATAACATATTTCCATGGTCCGGAGAGGAAAATGGGGACTACATTTGTATGGAGAAGCGGTCGTCCACTATCTTCTTAGGTTAGTGTTTGTGTTTTCTTTCGACCACCGCCTTTATAAGCTGTGGTGAGGCTTGTTTGAGGTTGTGCGCCCATCCGATCTTCGCGAAGCCGTCCAGCAGCAGCGTGGTGAGGTTCAGGGTGTAGGCAAGCTCGGCGGCTTTGTAGTCCCACGGGAACGTGTGGTGGTAGTTGTGCCAGCCCTCGCCCAGCGCGACGGCAGATACGCCCCAGTTTTCAACAGGCGTGATGTTCCTGGAGATTTATTTTTGAATTTAAATAAAGTTAAATCTAAAACACCCAAAAAATTCTGAGGTACAACCGTGCGACTACCATTCCCGGTCTCCTCTAACATTTTATAAAATTATGCTTGTAAAATGCAAGGATATTACGGTTTACCTTTTAAGTAGTTCCAGAGAAAGTCCAGTTTTTTTCCCATACGATCCGTACATATTATTCGAAAAAAAATTTAAAACAAATTATTTTTTCGATCAAATTCACTTTTGGGATATAATTACAGCTAAATAACTCTTTAAATAAAAAAAAACGAACACTAAACATTTTGTTTGTTGTTTCCTATTGAAAGTCGATTTTCAGCCTGAGAAGGTGAGAGGGCTGAGGGTAGAGAGGTGTCACGAAACTTTTAAGTGTAACATATAGCATAGATAAAGAAAAAGTGACCGAGTTGTCTGGTGGCCGAAGCCGGAATCGAACCGGCATCTCCAGCTTACGTGGCCAACTTATTCTTGACCACTAAGCCACCAGGGGTCAAGGGTTCGATTCCGGCCTCGGCCTCCGGAGGGCTTATTCACTTTTTAAGTAGGTAATACCTATATGACCTCTATTTCAGTTTATAATTTATATACCTATACCTAGAAGTGTGACTTAAGCCACAAAGAAAATAAAAAAAAACTGGCCGAAAGTAAGTCGGAATCGCGCACGAAGGGTTCCGTACCATTATCTATAAAAACGACAAAAATCACGTTTGTTGTATGGGAGCCTTATTAAATATTTATTTTATTCCTTTTTTTAGTATTTTTAGTTATAGCGGTAAAAAAAATACATCATATATGAAAATTTTAAATGTCTAACTATCACGGTTTATGTGATACAGCCTGGTGACAGACGGACAGACGGACGGACAGCGGAGTCTTAGTAATAGGGTCCTGTTTTATCATTTGGCTTCGGAACCCTAAAAAGAGAGAGAGGGACGGGAACTTTAATCATGTTTAAAAATAGCCAAAGTAGTGAGTTTAAGCTTCCTTGTGCTCAATTGGCTAGGAAAAATATGCAAAAAGGGTCATCAAAGTTATGTTGTTTTTAACCTACATTACGTAATAAAGGGTTACCAGTTACTAGGCATATACTCACGGGTCGTAAGGCTTATTGCCCCACAGATGCGCGAAGCTATTAACCGCCCACGTGAAGTTCAGGCTCATCAGGTAACGCAGGAACACTTGAGAGAGTATCGCGTACTCCCAGCTCTCGGCCCAGCCCCACACGGGCACCAGCGTCGGCAGTACGAAGCAGAACGCAGTCTTAAACAGTTTGAAGTGTCTGGAACAAAGAGATTTGTCACAAGTTTGCGGACTCAAAGTTTTTGGTCGGTAAAATGTAGGCAATTAAAACCCTTTAACGGACATAAGGATGGGATCTCAGAATTTATTCAGAATGAATCCTGTCTGTCACTTTGTTAAAAACGTTCAAATCATGGTGGGAATTTTAATTATTTCCTCTGCCTTAAAAAGATTTAATGTACACCGCACACTGAAAGGCTGGGGGCCATTTGTCTCATCCCCGGGATGTTCAGGACATACTGGCGTCATACCAAGGAAATGGTAGAGGATAAGCTCTAAGTTCCTAATAATAATAAAAAAATGGCCAAGTGCGTGTCGGACTCGCCGATGAAGGGTTCCGTACCATTTATGACGTATTAAAAAAAAACTACTTACTAGATCTCGTTCCAACCAATTTTCGGTGGAAGTTTGCATGGTAATGTACATCATATATTTATTTTAGCTTACTTATCCATAAATACCCCGGACGAATGGATTTGATGAAAAAAATTAAGTTTCAGTTCTAAGTATGGGGAACCCCCAAAATGTATTGTTTTTTTTTCTATTTTTGTGTGAAAATCTTAATGCGGTTCACAGAATACATCTACTTACCAAGTTTCAACAGTATAGTTCTTAAAGATTCGGAAAAAGGTGGCTGTGACACGGACGAACAGAGTGCCAACGTGCAAATCGCTTACGCTCCGTAGCGATCGAAACGCAACTGTCACTGTCGCACTAATATGGAAGACGGATAGAGAGACACAAAGCGATTCGTTGTCGAAGCGATAGCGATTGTCACCTTGGCTAGGCCGGCAGTCTATTAAGCTATCGAAATTGCTGCCAAATTAGCTTGGTCTATCTCTAATACATACTAACTATGTTATACGCATCGACATATCTTAAGCTAAGCAAAGCTTGTAGAGATAATATGTGTATGAAATAAATATGTCTTTCTACACTTCTCTTTAAATATGTATAAGTAGTTAAGTACATAGGTACTATATTTTTTTGCTTGTACTATGTATTTTTAAGTTTAACTACCTAACTGTAACCTAGATCTGTACCCCTAGTGTTAATTTATTCGAGAGCGTGACGTGACGTACGCGTTTGCGATAAGTCTCAGTATGTATGGGATTTTGAGTTTTCAAAATTTCCCGCTTGGCGCGCTGTTTCTAAATCCTATACAAAATGAGACTTAGCGGAAACGCGTACGTTACGTCACGCTATCGAATAAATTTACACTAATAGGGGTTCTGATGGCATCCGACAGAATTTCAGTACTTTGCTCGAAATAGCGAAGCGCATAGCATGAGTCGGAACCATTTTGTCTTTGCTGAAACGCACACAACAAATTGTACTGCAAACTGCAACTAAATAATTTTTTTGTGTTTTTTATTTGTAAATATTGTTGTTCCTTTTTTCTTGTTTAGTAATTTATTTGTAAATTGTAAGTATTTACAGCAACCGAATAAACATCTTATATATTTATCTAAATACAATACGACATAATTCCTATCTTAATGGAATGGATTATGGACGTATTAAGAATAAATTAAAACATCTCATTACGATTTATCCATTCCAAGCAAAGTTCGGTCGTGAAAAGTGCAAAAAATGAGGAATTACCTGGTGACTATATTCGTTAAGTCATTTTATTTCTTTTTTGTGTCTGATCCCTTTTTCAATGAACTTTGTTTGGGTGGGTAACAATTCAAGAGTGTCGTGTCGTCTCTGATAATCATTTCTGAAGTTGAAAAACCTTCATTCATCAGTCTGTCTTCATTCATCATTATAAGTACCTAAGCCGACGTGAGCAACAAAAAGTAAAGGGACGTTTGTAGGAGCATTCCATGAAGTTGTCTACAGTTGTCTCGTACAAACGCGAATTTTCTGAAGATTTGCATATATATATATATATATATGTAGTGGTTTCTTTTTTCCTTATTCCCTTACACAATTATTGTCAGGGGATGAGAATTTATTATGTGAATAAAATTCAATGATTTCTCCACAAATAATTATTTTCGCTAAACACCTATATGTCAAATCGATATCTCTTAAGGTCCATTATTCGGCTTCATTAGATCCGTACAAAACGCGACATCTTGTATAAGAACCAACGGACTTACTTCGTATGAAACTGCACAAGTGGGTCTTGGGTGACGTCACTCATGTCGATCTTGCGGCCCTCGCGGACGACGTCCGGGTGCTTTCTCATCATGAGCCAGCCGACGTGCGCGAAGAAGAAACCGCGCCGCGCGTCGTGCGGGTCCGCCGACGTCTCCGAGAACTTGTGGTGTACGCGGTGGTCGCGCACCCAGTCGGGGATGGGGTTCTGCCGACATCACAATATAAATGTTAAATGGGTTTAGAGGGTTAGAGCCAAGGCAGTGTTCATGCCTCTTTGATGCTGGAAAAAACATGCAAAAAGTGGCGCCCATACATGAAATGTACGCAATTATAGTTTGGTACCTAAGTATACGAAATCATAATTCAACCATTACAGTCGACGAGTAGAAAAACATATTATAAGGCATTGTAAAACACATTGTAGTATGGCAATTCCCATTCGTGTTGTTCTAAACACTATTTAAGTGGAAAAACTCAACAGGTGGCCGATTCTGGTTTAACATTTTATTACAGGCTTGATATTTTGATACGACCTTGAAGATCGCTCGTGCTTATTGGTACAGGCAAAATAAAAGTCGTGCATAAGATATGCCGCAACCACCAAGCTCTCAAGACGATCGGAATCAGATAAATTAGAATTGGCCTACAGGGCGTACAGGGCTGTGGTCGGCTAAATCTAATAATCCCTAGTTGGGTATCCCTATCTATTACCTACTAACAATGTATCCTAATTTAACGGAGCTCGCTAAGCACTGAGCGGACGGCCTTGCGTGCCCGGGATTGCGGATATAATTGTTTTTGAATTGTCAATTTAGTTTTGACAAAAGAAGTAATCGATTTGTTCTATCAAAACAGCATACCTACCTAACGTATGTTTAGAAGGAATTTTCATGTGTTTTTCTGTAAATATAGTTACAAATATTTCATGGTTTGTATGTTCGTAATTTATTTCTATTGAGTGAAACTTGTTCAGGTTTCGAATCAATTGAGTCACTAAAGAAATGCCTCAAGATTTTTTTTCATATTTTTTGGTAACCGTATTATGGTTTAAAATTGCGCTAGGATTTTGCAAATTTTTATTTCAGTAATTTAATTTATTTATTATGTAAAATAATAACAAGTTAAGTCTCTTTGTATTTAACCCCAATGGATCCTAGTTGTCTGAATAAAGAAATTTATTATTATTACGAGTATGACTAAAACAATTTCAATTGAGGCTACCCTTGTTAAATCTCGTGACTTTGGTATCGGCTGTTTTACAAAGTTTTGGGTATGGGGTACGGCAGCTGTAAATGTAAACGAGCTATGTTGATCCTAGCTGCTATATATAATTCGTTATCAGCTTCAATCCGTCTAAGACTAAGTTCTGAACTCGACGCCTTTTCTTTATCTTTTGTCCATGTAAATATTTTCAAAACTTCTCATGGGAAATCATGTTAAAATTTCCCAACTATTGGTACTCTAACTGATAACTTATGCCGATCGTAAAGTTCCTGTGTAATGTTTCAACAGTCGCAGTCGTCACATTAAACCAATAGATAGGTAGGATAGGTTCGTTAGGTTGCTTTAGGATGCCCGAAGGGCAAACTGTCCAGAAATAGAGGCCCGCGTGCAGGGCTACTATGTTAATTAAAGAGGGACGGGTAGTCTATCTCGCCGCGAGATACTGTCGCGCCAATCATGTGCTAGCCCGGCTGAGAAAAAGACAATGTTTTTCACGTTTCACGATATGCTTGGGAGTTTCATGATCTGGTGGATATGATGATCGGCCGCCGAATATATTATGTATACAATTATTAGGTCCCAATCGATTCGTCTTTATGGTGCGCGTGAGATATGCTACATAATTAATGATATTAACCGTCTTGTATGAAGGTGGAAAATACGAAAAAATATGTAGAATCTTCTCTCGTTTACTTAATATCTTATTGATGTGTTTAGCCTGCTGCTATTACCTATAAGCTAAGACGACCGATCTGATCTAGTGGGTAGTGACTCTGCCTATGAAGCCGATGGTCCTGAACCCAGATATTTGTTCTTGAGTCATGGATGTTTTCTATGTATTTAAGTATTTGTATATTAAGTATGTCGTTGTCTGAGTACCCACAAAACAAGCCTTCTGGAGCTTACCGTGGGTCAATTTGTGTTAGAATGTCCCTATAATATTTATTTATTTATTTATAAGTATATGTCGGTGAGAGATATAATGTCTATCAGTAGCTACCTACTGTCAATACCAAATCAAAATGAAACATTAAAGTTTAATTAAACCTTGTGTAGCTACTCCGAAGTGGAAATAATGTACCTTTTTAGGGTTCGGTACTACTAGGAACCCTTATAGTTTCGCCCTATCCGTCTGTCTATCCATACGCGGCTCTAACACTAATCTAGCACTAAAGTTGCTCTGTGAATGTTAGTGCTAGAAAGCTGCAATTTGGCATGGATACATAAATCATGCATGGCAACAAAACGGTTAAATAAAAAATACAAATATTTTTACAAGTAAAAATACAAGTATGGGATATCGTTGGATAAGTCTTTCAAAATAAATAAGGGTCTCCTCTCCAACTAACATTTTTGATAAAGTGAATATTTTCAGAAATAATCGCTCCGTAAGAAAATATATGTCCTCCCCCTTCTAACTTGTGAACCACAGGTTATGAAAAAAATCGGAAAGTAAAAGCTTAGTAAATACTTTCAATGAAAACTATAGCGAACACGGTCGGTTCAGCCATTTTTGACATATTGCAAAAAGTCTTCTCTTCTTAGTAAAAGACGCAGCTACAAAGCGCTGCGAAGGTAGTCTCTTATGCTTGTGTATGATACTACTAATAGCCCCCATACTCGAAATGTACAGAAAATTGACAGTGGTAAGCGTCAGCTGTCAGCCTAGTGAAATAAGTGCCTGACCCCTGTTTCACCACGCGACATTGACAATTCATCGTACATTGCTGGAACATTGACGTTATGTACCGTTAGGTACTTACCAACCCAGACCTGTATAGGAAGTTGTCAGTGTCAGATGTCAATTGTCAAGTTAGTGAAATAGGCGCGTGTTTACCTGTCCGGCCACAGAGTAACATATGATCAGAATCCACTGCAGGGGCAACGTGGCTTTGTAGGAGCGATGACACCAATACCGGTGCACGCCGGCCGTAACGCCAAACCCGGCCACGTTGCCTACGAAGTAACCTGAAATTGACACAAATTATGTGTAAATTAGTTTCCACTTTGATCAACAAAACCATTCAAGTCAACTTAGAAACTCCTTTATTTAAAAGTCAACTGAACTGACAACCACCTTTATTCGGAATATAATTGATCTTATAAACGATGTTTATCCAATGACTGACAATCCCATTCAGAACCTAAAATAGCAACAGTTTAACACAATACGGCTTCAGAGAAATTCGCTTCAATTTATATACGAACTCTAATCGATTTTCTCCTAAATTCCGTATTCAGTGGTGTTTTCGAGGGAGGTAATGAATGATGGCTTTATATTGCAGTGTTCAATACTGCGGCACAACTTGACACGTGTCGCGATCGCATTTTACGACATAGGTGAATAAAACAGGGTAGTACTTTACTTTTATGGCACTTTAAAAAATAAAGTTAAATCTTCTAACTCACCATAGACTGCACTTTGCCACTTCGGGAAGTGACCGGTCATTAAATTGTAAGCGAACCATACAACTGCGATGATATGTAACACGGATATGGATATAATGTTCAACCAGATAAGTTCCGTTTCGAAACCCATCCGTTGCTCCCATCGTCGAAGCCAGGAGAGTTCCGGTATCCTTATTAAAGGTTTGTCGGAATGGTAGTGCTCATTTATTTGTGTATCTGTGATTTCTATATTATTATTGTTATTGTCGCACTCAATCCCTTCAATAGGCTTATGTGTGACATGGCAAACTCTGCATTGTGTAAGATTTTTCACGAATTCGGGTTTTTCTAAATGAGTTGTTTTTGTTTTCGTCGCTGGAGACATTATGTGGATCTGTAAATAGAAAAAATAATATTAACTCAATAGATATGTGTATTAACATTAGGCAATGTTTGTGTGTTTATTTGAATGTACCAATAGTTGTCTTTTACTTCACTAGTAATCTATATATATATAAAAAAAAAACATATTTATGTCTATATTATAGTGGGTCAAATTGTGCACTTTGTCTCTTTAACTAAACTATGATAATCAAGCTCCCTACCTAGCTACGCGATCTGCTTCTGGCTACCCGCCAAAAATGGAAAGGTTATTAATGACAGCTCTATTTCCATCTACCTGTAGCTAGTCAGTTTTATATCATTTTCGCGAATATCATGGTCGAGTAATCATTTTAGGGATATTTTTAATACGTTTCATACAAAAAAAAAAAATTCTTTGGGAAGGGAAGTATTTACGTATCTATGCCAAATTGTAGCTTTCTAGCACTAACGGTTACGTAGCAAAGCCGCGGACGAACAGACAGATGGACATGGCGAAACTATAAGGGTTCCTACTCGTAGTTGATTACGGAACCCTAATAACGAAGGTTAAATACGCACGTGTCGCACATGTATTTGCACGTGTGTGACATGCAATTCAAATATTCGACCTTTAAAACTTCATATTTATTATTAATATTTTTTAATATCAGAGTCGACAAGCAATGGAAGTCTTAAAGGAAAAATATTCAAATAACGTTACACACACTTTTTTACAATATTTTATTTAAGTGCCCTGTTAGTATGTTTGGGACAAATCTTGCAAGTTAAATTTGACCCACTTCCCGGTTTCTGTTGAAGCTGAAAATTTGCATACATATGTAAGTCGGGTGACAATGCAATATTATAGTACTATCAAGCTCTGATCTGATGATGGAGACAGGAGGTAGCCATAGGAACTCTGTGATAAAACAACGCAACCTAATTGTGTTTGGGGTTTTTAGAATTGTCTCGATGAGAAATTAGTTGCATGTGGAAAAAAAGTACAGTCAGCGATAAAAGCTTGTACCAAAAATGAAAATTTTGCCAAAAACTTATCTTGTTTTTGGTCACTTGTTTTTATATAGAGAAATATTCTACCTACTCGTAGGTCACAGTGACAATAGTATAAGGTCCCTAGCGACTTTCGTGTTGTTTGTCATTGCGACATGGTACGAAATGGGTCACAAATCAAATCTTTTGACTGTACATGCAAAGGATCACGTTGCTTAGGTTAGGTACCTATGTATTTAACAAAAAAAAAATCCGAATTTAGTTTGCAATTTAACTTTGTGTGTTTACTACATTTGAAATTCCTATGAGATTACATTAAAGACACCTTTTTTCAAATCGGAGAATAATTTTTGAAATCGGTTCACATGATAGAGAATTATCCTCGAAAAAAACATACGTGCATTATATCGCGCAAATTAGTTAAACAATTTGCCGATAGATGGCGCTGTACATAAATATTATAAGTATACATAGGTACTTCTGATCAAAAGTCTTTCGCTGTTGCCTGTTATAGTTACACGAGATAATTCAAAGTTTGTACGGAACCCTCGGTGCGCGAATAAAACGAACTCGCACTTGATCAGTTTTTTCTAGATTAGTTTTCAGTTTTCACCTAGGCACTTTGTGCTAACTAATAAAACTAGTTTCAACTTCATCTTTTTATATATTTTTCTTTGTGTATTGTACTCTGATTGTACTATACATATACAAGGTGACTGCGCATAATATATGTATTCCCATGTTACTCTGTCATACCTTTTGTAAGCGACCTCACGCGACCTTTATTTATTCATAGTTTCACGTAATAAATGGAGCGTCTGAACCTGAAATATCATTATATTAATGCCATGAACATAATTATAATTAATTGTAAACCAATGAATCGAAGTAGCTAGATTGATGAAAATTATGAGGAATAGAATATCTGTCATAGCCACCCACCTCGACCCACCTCGACTCGACACTCACCTCGACCATAGTACAAAGAGCGGGGAAGTAGGTTATCTAACGCACCGCGCGCATTATATGAAGATAACCTACTCTCGACCCATCTCGACCCTCCTCTTGACGCCGATTTTAAATATTGGCGTTTCAAATTAAATAGGAATTTATTACTTGTCAACTTTACGATCCGGCAGCTCGTGATATCGCCGATAAGTACATCGCCTTTAGTATTTATCTATTTTTCAAACAGCTTGGGTATTGGACAGATGTCATCTCAATACAATTTTGCGAGATTTTTCGTTTTATGATTATAAATTCCATGGAGATGACGTGTGTCACCGTACCCAAGCTGTTTAAAAAATACTATAATGAGAAATACACAGTGATTTTGTTATGTCTGACCATAAGTACTTTGAGGGGTCAATATGTGGGTCAGATTGTGCATCATATGTCAGTGTGTTCTATGAAATACTAGATTTTTTGGGATTTTGGGATTCGCTCCTTAGTAAAAGATGTTCAGAACAAGAGACCTGTATATTCAACTCTCAGAGTATGGTCAGACATACTCGTGACAAATTCATTCTGTATATTGGTGAGAGTCAGAATGGCGGGTGTACCTAAATAAAATTAAATGAAAACCATACCATATTTTTGTACCTAATTTGTACTCTTTAGTACCTCCTTTAAAAAAAATTGTACCTCACGGTACTTAAAGTTATCACCAAAAAACAGGTCGCCCGCCATCCTGACAGTCAGAATGGCGGGTGTACTTTATTACGCTATGTTCCCGTGGTTATTGATAAATTCTATAAAAGCCAAATTTTTGTACCTTCATATTCAATTATAATACGAGTCATTTTATTTTTGGTTTCCAAGTTTTACTCATTTTATATTTTGCTTGCTATTACAGTTTTGCAGGCGTTATAATTTTTCAAATTCTCGATTTTGTTTTTAAGAAAAAACGCTAAGGTACAATTATTTTTATTACGCCAGGATTTAGTACCTTTAATGTTTAATCTGTTAAGTTCAAATAACTCAGTAAATCATGTCTTAAAAAAGGCTAGGCGCCAATTCAAAGAAATCTTCCTAAGAAAAATCATTTTTAAGACATGATTTTCTGAGCTATTAGAACTTAACAGATTAAACATTAAAGGTACTAAATCCTGGCGTAATAAAAATAATTGTACCTTAGCGTTAAAAAAGGCTAGGCGCTAATTCAAAGAAATCTTCCTAAGAAAAATCATTTTTAAGACATGATTTTCTGAGTTATTTGAACTTAACAGATTAAACATTACAAAAAAGGTACAAAAATTTGGCTTTTATAGAATTTATCAATAACCACGGGAACACAGCGTAATAAAGTACACCCGCCATTCTGACTGTCAGGATGGCGGGTGACCTGTTTTTTGATGATAACTTTACGTACCGTGAGGTACAATTTTTTTTAAACGAAGTACTAAATAGTACAAATTAGGTACAAAAATATGGTATGCTTTTCATTTGATTTTATTTAGGTACACCCGCCATTCTGACTCTCACGTATATTGTACATGGTAAAAAACGTTACTAAAGCCCCATTGCTTGTGTGCGTAGACGTTCCATATTTGAAATGTGTATTATGACGCAACTGTAAGTATGTAGATTCATTATTTACTTAGATAAGAAGTTTTTTTGAACAAACCTCGTTATTAATGTTGCAATTAATTGAAAATAAGGGTTGGTTGATGTTGTCGGGGATCTAGGGTAAAATATTTACCCCAAGTTTGCCTTTAGTAGATAACTTTGCCTTAACTAACAATAAATCATAATTTCAGTATATATTGGCCGTTTAGTACTTAATTCAACATTTAGGATTTGTAAAGAGACAACAATAGTAGATAGTTAACTAATGAAAAAAAAAAGAAAGAAATAAAAGGCACTCATTTCAGTCGAGCCTAGAGGTACTCATTAGTCCGTGGCTAAAATACTTTCGAATACAGTTCAAAGAACAACAATGACCCACTTTCAGAGCACGAGGAATGAAAACTATAAATTAATTATCAATTTTCAACAGTAAATCACTCGGGGCTATTCAGGAATTCGGCCAGCGCCGAAGCACCCTTTGTTCAATTAGAAGTAAACTGGAGCCTGAAGCTTTAGCAGGTTTGATTTAATTACTCTATGTACTGCCGGCTTAGAGGTAAGTTGTTCATAATATTTTTATTAAGACGAAAAGACATGAAGTCACATGACCGCTTCTTCATAGAATAATAATCCCATTTTCCTCACATCATTTTTAACATTATAGAAAATATTTTTACGCAATTTGATGTATACTTTTATATTAACCACAGCTATGCCCCTTCGTTTGTTTTTTTAGTTTTTTTTGTAAATAAGGTAAGTACTCTTATTAACGAGCTTCTGTATGAACCAAGACATATTTTTAAATTATAATTTGTTTGTTCAAGTGTACATTATATTAATTTAAATTGTATTTTTTATTTAATGCATGTTAGTTATAAGTTGTAATGTTTTGAAAAGATGTGTCCCGACGAGTTTCTTGCCGGTCCCATATTGGGATACCCTCCCACAATTTAGGAGTGATTAAATCTTCTCGGGTCTGAGGTGTAGGGTTAGAGCCGGTGTAGCTTTATTTTATGTTCTTAAGCGTGTAATACGCCTACTTGGAAAGTAAACTATCTTTATCTTTATTAGTTTTTAGCCTTGTTTTGGACAATAACAAAGGAAAAATAATTATTGAAACCAAAATTTCGAAATCGCCAATTACCATGGTAATTAACCAGTGTTACCCAAATACCGCGGATGGCGGTTCCTATTTAAGAGGGTGGATAACCTATCGCATTATTAGTTCCGTAATTATGATATTTATTATTTATCTGACAATAATCGATAAAAAATAGTAGGTATTTATATTCAATCTGCCTTATATGACTTCATTAATGAATTTAAAATAAAAATAGTAGGTTCCATTAACGCTAAACTAAACATCGTGGGTTACCCTTTACGAGCAAGTGTGATGCTGATGAAATTCGTGTTTAATTTATTACAGTAGATAGGCAAGTAAATACTTAATTATTTGATTCGGACGTGGAGGGCAAGTTGCGCCTAAAAGTTAAAGCTATTGCAATTATATATTCTACATAATATATGATACAAGATCTGTGTAAGTCAATGTTAACGTTGTATGTTTGTGTAAGTATCTATGTTGTTATTAAAATAAGACAAAATATATTTTATTTAAAGACTTTTAAATTTAATTTAATTTAAAGGTCCCTTTCGTCATAGCAAAAAATGTTCTTAAACGCAAATGGTCGCGATGGTCACGAGTTCGAATCCCAGTAATATATTTTTCTATATACGTATGTATATCGTCGCCTAGTACCCATAGTACAAGATTGATCTGTGTAAGATTACCCCCAAATATGTATTTATTGATTTATAGATGTGGTGGGTTATAATAGGCATCGTGTTATGCACGCTCGGGCGCATGGGAGTCCAGGCGCGTTGCCCCGCGTCTGCACTCGCGTCCTTTCCCCTCGTGTTGGAGTACGCGGTGTGGAGGGGCTGGCATCAGGCCATCATCTACACGCCAGACCTAGAGCACGGTGAGTTCACTTCATATTTATTGTGCTGTGGTATGCAGTGAGAATTATTATTTAGGCTTAGAGCAAGGCGAGATTAGTATCGTCTTCCGTCTGATGTTACAAATCGGACAGGCTATGAATGCGTTTACCTTAAGCCAGAAAATTAGAAAGGGACAAAAGCTCAGGCGCGGCGCGCGAAACTTGCTACGGAAGATTTCCCGATCGCGCGGGTTTTGACGTTTTTCGTCAATATCTCTATAAGTATAGTGAAATTGTCAAATCTGTACTAGTCAAATCCCTCCGCTATATCATTAGCTATTTTATGCTAAAATTATACTGCTGAAGTTCATAGATGCGGGGTAAAGAAATACAATTTACTATATGTGATTTTTTTCTTATTTGCTTAGAGTCTGCCCTCGCAATAGCCTGCGTGAAATTTTTCATGGCATCCGCCCTTGATAAAAGGTGTAAGAATTCAATATAAAATTGCAAATTTTCGTCAGCCACCTCTTAATCTTAATATAAACTTTAAAATATGCTGATAAATCAGCACTCAAATACATATAATAAACTTTACTTTATGTTGTTTTCTTCTTTTGAACTCCGAGACTTGAGTTATTCAGGGCGTTAATGAACTAAGTTGTTCGGAACTCAGGATCTATTTGTAAAGCTTCTATTTTCATTTTCAATTGTATTTTTATTTTTTTCTCTTTGCACGCATATGTGTATGCGTAAGTGCTAGCATTACTTTTTAAGGTTCCGTAGTCAACTAGGAACCCTTATAATTTCGCCATGACCGTCTGTCTCTCTGTCCGAGGCTTTGCTCCATGGTCGTTAGTGCTAGAAATATAAAAATCAATAAAGCCAACAAGTCGTACAGTAAAATGTCAATATTTAATTTTTTTTAGATTAACCTCACCTACATGTAAAGTGGGGGTGAAGTTTTTTTTTTTTCAACCCTACAGTGTGGGGTATTGTTGGAAAGGTCTTTCAAAACTTATTGGGTAATCATCAAACATTTTTTGATAAAGTGAATATTTCGGAGATAATCTCTCCGAAAAAAAAATGTGACCCCTCTCTAACTTTTGAACCATTGGTCCAAAAAATATGCCATTAAATTAAGAAAGGAATTAAATGAAAATTATAGCGGAAATGATTAGTGTAGCTATTTTTGAGTTATCGCAAAAAGTTTCCCCTTCATAATAAAAAGACGTACATCCACAGTTAAAAATTATTACGACATGAAATGGGTTGTTACTGTTATTTGGCATTATATTTGAAAATGAGCAATCTAAATGTTTTTCTCTATGTGATATTTATCTTTAGTCATGCAAAGTCTTCGATTGCAAGTAAGTTCTAAGGAAAAAATCATGGCTATACGTTAAAGTAAGCACTTTAATTAGATACTGATTATGAAAATTTCCCTATTTGTTTAACTCGGGTGAAAGGTACCATTTCATCCCTGGGAATATAACAATCTACTATAATAATAGCTCCAGTCTAGCCTATTATAACGGAAGGGTAACTACGAAAAGGATAAAAAAAAAAGTTTAAGGATTAGGAAGGGTTTAGGGTTTCGTGTATGATGAGGGAGTGTAGGGACACTGAGCATGGCCCGACATGTTCTTGGCCGTTTTTTTTAATACATCTGTATTATTTTCCTAAACGGCATGCTAACAACTCTGACTACCCATGAAACCGCCAATTAAACAAAAACATTTCTAAATTAAATAATTGCTTCCGTTTCTAGGAGGTACATACATATATACAGAAAGTTCTGACCTAAGATATGTACAGAGACACTATGTAACTTTATCTATTCCGTAATAACTGAGTTACGATAGAAAAAAATCACATAGTAATTTACTTTCCCACTTAGACACCGGTGAAGTACTTAGAACGGGAAACAAACTCGATTGTCATCTACCCGCAGAAATGTTAAACAACTTCGTATTAATGAATAAACGAAAGTGAAACCCCTACAACCAATCAATAAACTGTGTCTGAAATCCAGGTTGAAATATTATAACTTCACTTTCTTACCTGTTTTAATAATTAAAACAATCACTTGCACATTTTTGTCCATTCGCACTTCACATGTATTCGGCAGCCGGACGCGAACTGATCTGACTGAAGATCTGCAACTTTGCACTTCGGAGCACGTTTGTTTATGATACACGAGCCACGACGTGTCTCCGCCACTGCATCAGCACGTTCGACCATGCCTCATTCATGAGGAATTAACTTATTTCGAAAATTCCGATAACAATAACCGATTGTGCAACAGAAGATATGCGTCTGCCAAAACTGCAAATGTTTTAATCGACACAAAACGAGGGGTATTTATTATAATAGGTAAATTTGACAATTGGCTGTGGCATTCATCATAGCATTGCTCCCAAACGAATAAAATGATTATGGTTTACGAACGATAACGTAATTTATCGATGATGATAATTAACTTTGTGTTATTGTCTTAGCTATTAATCCGTTTAGTCGTTAGAAAATTACCAGTTTTTTGCCAGGGTAATTTAATATTTACTACTGTTTTGTGTTATTGGCGAGAGGTCGCACAGGACCGAGAAAAGTGGCGCTGTCTTGTGTCGGAGGCCAAGTCTCATTTTGGGTCGTTGAGCCAACGGAGTAAGTAAGTAGTAATGTTAAAATACTAGAACTGAATTGTTCGCAATATAGTGTAGGGTTATACTTAGCAAGTTATAGTGGAGTACCCAAAGTTTAGGTCGAAGAACATAGGTAGGTATATATTTAAACAGAGTGTTTTTATTTATGTTAATGGCCCCAATCATGGGTCATTTAAGAGAAAATTTGGAGTATTTTTGATATTTCACCAACACCTGTAAAACAGTTGAATGTCTAATTCGTTCTTTATATTTTCTATGTATTTAATGAAAGCTAATGCAATTAGTTTAAATATTATTAACCAATTAAAACTGTGGTTTATTGCTCCAGTCATATGATGTATGGCGCCATTCATTTTCAAACTAACAAATTTAAATAAAAAATGAAACTAAGGCAACTCTTTGGCTCTGTATGTGGTAAAATGTTGCCAGCGATTAAAAACTGATGGTACATACTTGTTTTACAGCATTTGTCTATACCATCCCATTACTGGCGCCTGTTCCATTATATGGGTGTGTATTATATGTCTAACTTATAACTATGATAGGTGAATGTGTAATAAGGATATTTCCTGTATTCAAAACAAATTATTTCACACCATGCACGAAATAAAGTACCACAAAAAACTCTAGACCGCAGTTATTTTCTGACACAATTTCTATTTAATAAATCTGAAAGAACTATAAAGAGTAAGGTACGAGTAAGTTAATTGGGACGTCATTGTTCTGATTTGTTTTGGGTTCCATAATGGCTAATCTTTTTGACAGTTTGAAAAAAAAAATTGATTTGACTAACCAGTAACTATATACCTACCCTATTATGTAGGGCGTATTTGAACAACTATTACTACGGGGCGGGGCCAACTCCCTAATTGCAGAAAACAACAACTGTTTTTTTTCACTAGGAGGCCAAGCCTAGTAAAAAACTCCATTCGAAACTTAAATAATATGTATAAAATACCCATGTGACTTTTGGTAGCATCTGTCATACTCATATTTTTTTCGATTCTCGATTGTCGATGTACGATTGTCATCTTGGCTAGGCCCCCGTTTATTCGGTCGAAACCAAAATTTAGCGCAACCTCCTTGTCTATGAAGCTGGAGGTACAGTCAGCATAAAAAACAACGGATCAGACTACAATACAATACAATACAAATCCTCTTTATTGCACAACCTCTGAAAAAATGTACATGGAAACACATATTATACATGAAGATAGAGGTAAAAAAACAGGCGGCCTTACGGCAGACTACTAAGAGTTTAAATAAATATAAATCCCTGTATTAGTGACAAATAGGTACTTTAGAACGCGAACTGTACAAAAATATCTCTACTGCCCGCGTAGCCAACGTGCCTATCGTTCACGTTCCGTGTCGCACTAATATGGAAGAGTGATATAGAGAGATGTCTACGCTTGGCTACGCGGCCTGATATGGAATAGAATTCCAGGGTGGCAGACACTTTTGGAGCATTGTTTCATCCGCTGCTATTGATGCTGGCTCATCCACCTACTGCATACAGTTCAATGCACTTCAGGACACTTTTTGGCCAATCACAATCTTGCAGTTGGCGGTTGATTTTGCTATCGGTACAAAATAACGCTAATTTCCAAAATTCCGTATTTATTAAACACAAAATTCTTATACTATAATATTGCATACTATTATTGTAAGGAAACACATTTTTACATGAATTGTACTTATATCAATAAATAATAATAAAAATATACCCATAGCAATACTGTTCGTTAAATTGGCTTGGAATAAAATTCCTTGGGACAGCAAAACATACTTATTTGAAAATTTACCCCAAAACATAGTATCTACTTACCCCATAATGAGACGTTGAGACGCCACCCCATCTGCAAGCTGCGGTTAGCAAACGCCTAAGGTTTTATAAGGTGACATTAGTGGGATTGGTATTCGCACACCAATCTAGACATGCGGCAGCCTGCCAAGCTAAGTTCAAAAGAAGAGAATCATTTGGAGACACTTTTTTTCCGTTACGTAACTCAACTCTATTAAACATAAACATAATGAAATTTGGTTCATCTATTAATACCCTTAAGGCTAACTAGAACCCCAAATTTAATGAATAGGTATAGCTCAACCGATTATTAAGACACAAACATCTAAAAATCCGGATTGTTATCACTAACTGACTGACTGTTCTAAGGTAAACCATTCCCATTTCCAGATGACCTAGCAAGTACAAATTTGGCATCCAATTGTGTGGTTACGAACCTAAGACAGTTATATTTTTATTGATGTAATATTTTCCAAAATACTGTTATTATTTACACACAAACCCCATCCATCATACCAATACGTCGGAAAGGGACAAACGATGATCAGCGGCATCGTAACTTTAGTACACGTTTATGAATAAGGGGGTAGCACCTATCGAATTTGTAATAGCAAAAATAAATCGATGCAATTGGGCGCGATACAAACACTATATGCCCGATGCGTTGCTCTGCGGTATGCCCGAGCAGTTTTGTCTGTACAGTTTAACTGCACAGGTAAAGAGTAAAGACCGGCTGGATCGAGTACACACAGACGACATCGGTAATCCTGTACAAACTCTCAGTTGTTTAACCAATTAACCATGGCACGGTCGTCGGCTGTGCTTGATGTTGACATTGTTGACGCAGCACTGTTGGGTTTGGGTAGCGTCATTGTTTCTGTATCTAATATTTTGAACCAACTTTAAAAAAGGAGGAGGTTATCAATTGGACCGGTTTTTGCCGCACTTCAAGATTTCAAAAATCTCAATTCGGTTATATGTTTTTTTAAATGTTTGTTACCCCGTAACTCGGTCTTATGTCTACAGATATTAAAATTCTTTTTTTGATTGAAAGTATGTATCTACATACAGATTGGTCCTATTTTATCAAGCCGAGTTCTGATGACGGAATAGTCCATCCATCCGAAGACCAAGACAAATCTACAACGGTTTTCATAACACATGCAGTGCAAGTGTGATTTTAAACGTCAAACTTCTATGAAAGAATGACGTATAGGGAGCGTGCATTAACTATAGGAGGCAGCACAGGAGCCGTCAGATTTTTGGCGCGAGACGTAAATGTGATGTTTTTTGTTCCGATGTAGCCCACAAGATGGCAGAACCTACAATGCACAAGAAAACACTTGACGTGTAAATGTGCCTGTTTATGGTTCCGATTCAGACCACAAGATGGCAGACCCTCCAACGCGCACGGTCCCTATAAATAACACTTGCACTGCGTTTGCTATCAAAATCGTTATAAACTTGTTTTGGTCTAACTCTACGTCTTTGTGATTATGCAGATTGCCAGTGGGCTACAGTGCGTCTAATGAAATGTTTGAGCGTGAACGGAATCGCAGCGGCGGCCGATGTGATCGACCGCGTTCACGTACAAATCGGTGTCGGGATTGTCATCCTGGCACCGCGGTTGCAGCGAAATGCCAGCGTGGCACTGGCTAAACTTATTACACAGGTATGACCAGTCTCCTTGCAAACGTATTGTTTTACCTCCCTTGCAGTCGTGCTATGACTTCAATAAATCATCTCTTTGGACCCTTAAGGGCCCTCCACACTCGTGCGCGAATCGAGGCGTGAAGCCGCGAACGCGAGTGTGGTGGGCCCTCGCGTCGATTTCGCAGATTGTTCACGCCTTCGTGCCTTATTCCCCGTTTTTTGTCGGTATTTGGCCCGCGTCAAAGGAGACGCGAAGCGCGAACTTGCAAGACTCCACACTTGCAATCGCTTGGCGCCGCGATTCGTTCACGAGTCTGTTAATCTGTTAAACTGTCATAACCTTCTATGGCGGCTACTTGGTTATATTGGGTGCGAACTTGATCAACCAAAAATCAATTTGACAGTTCCCAGTTTGAATCAGTGCCTTGCCGCAAACTAAATCCGATCAGCTGACGCTTCGGCGCCATCTTGCCGCGAACCCAACCAAACGCGAAATCGCCGTGAAGTTGTGCGAGTGTGGAGTCTACGTCAACGTCGCGGTATGTTCGCTCCGCGAAGTCGCGCCGCGATTCACGCCAATCACGCCCATAGTCTGGAGGGGGCTTTATACCACGGACTCTTTAAATTCAATTCATTTTGTCTCAAAAGCATTGAAATAATACCCCAGGAAATTCCTTCTAGCTAAGCACAGTATTTATAAAAAATACATTACTTTGCCATAACAAGCATATGACGGTCAACATTCGTCTAATAAGATAATATTTTTACAGTACATATGGTGCTACTTTACCGCACTAGTGCGAAAATTAGCATATTACGTTACTGTGTCGAACATTGAAAGGGCCATATGTACTGTAAAACGTTGTACGATACATGTGCGAATAGGGAATTCGCAACTCGTGTCGATTTAAAACACTCCCTTCGGTCGTGTTTTAATTTATCGCCACTCGTTTCCAATTTCCTATTTTTCGCACTTGTATCGTAATGTACTATTTTCTTCGACTTGAATTAAAAAATGTTTCGGATATAAATTGGATCTTTGAATCTGGAATCTCAAATAAAATGTTTATCCATACATATATAATACACTTTACATATGCCATATACTTATGTGATATAATTATGTACCTATAGTTTCTATTTTCCTCCGTGAGCTTCTACGGATTATCGTCTTATCTATTGTTTAAAAACCGCAAAGGCGCGTGCCACTATGAAAAAATGGTCGGGCCGCATAGGTAGCGTTTATTGAATTACTACTCTATTGAGCACGGAATAAGATTCATTATGAACTAATACATAATTATATCACATAAGTATATGGCATATGTAAAGTGTATTATATATGTAAAATCTCAACCTCATCTCACATTGAAATCTCACATTGAAAAATTAAACAAAAGAATTTCCAGCGAGTGTTATGCTCTTTCCGTTTTATCTAGTACTTGCTCAGAAGACATAGTAAAGAAAGCCTACTATGGAAATGTTTACCCTCTCTTAAATTATGGTGTTATTTACTGGGGTAATTCTGTCAATGTTAAAACAACATTCAAGCTACAAAAGAAGTGCATACGCGTTATATACCGCCTCTACAACAAAAAATCCATCAGATATATTTTTAAAGATAACAAATTCCTTACCTTAACTGGTCTTTACATCCTTGAACTGTGTTCGTTTGTCTCGTCCAATAAACATTACTTCAACTTCTGGTCAGCACGGCGTGATAATTTACGGCCTCAATATCAGTACAATATATTGCTCCCGAGGGTTAATAACGCAACTTATTGCAAGAGTACATTTATCTCGGCCATCAAAGTTTATAACCATTTACCCAATAGTCTTAAGGTGTTAAGCGGACAATCATTTAAACGACAGCTAAAGCAGTGGCTAATAGATCAAGTTTTTTACGATTTAAAGGAGTATTTTTTATTTAAGTCCGTGTAATTTTAGATGTACTTAATATAAATTTAAGGGACCTGTATATATATAATTGTGTAATATTGTATACCCGAAAAGGGTAGCCGTTGTGACTCTGTATCATTTTAACATCTTGTTTGACACGGTAAACAATAAACGAATTCTTCTTCTTCTTCTTCTTCTTCTTCTGTATGGATAAACATTTTATTTGAGATTCCAGATTCAAAGATCCAATTTATATCCGAAACATTTTTTAATTCAAGTCGAAGAAAATAGTACATTACGATACAAGTGCGAAAAATAGGAAATTCGAAACGAGTGGCGATAAATTAAAACACGACCGAAGGGAGTGTTTTAAATCGACACGAGTTGCGAATTACCTATTCGCACATGTATCGTACAACGTTTTACAGTACATATGGCCCTTTAAATGTTCGACACAGTAACATAATATGCTACTTCTCGCACTAGTGCTATAAAGTAGCCCCATATGTACTGTAAAATGATATTATCGGTGCCTCTGCCCTTATTATATGTTCCCGGAGCCAGGCCATAATTGTAGCTATAGTGAATAAAGTTCCTTTATTTCGATTATTTATCGTTGTTATTACAGCTCCACTCAATGGACATGAACACGGCGTCCTTCGACTGGTTTGTAGTCAGTAGGTCCATCGAGGACATACACCACATCAACGGAATAATGAATGCGACTTCTATACGTTTCGACCAAAATATTGTAGCTTCCTTTCCAAATGCCAATTATAGGCCTAGATTACGCTTGCTACAAATTTGTGATGGCAATTTCCTATACAAATCGGCAACTAAACCTACTAATCGGAGACGTAACTTTTTACCGAGAAAGCAATATTACTACAACAATTGCCGACACGCACATCGCTATGATCAAAACTGCAACAAGACGGAGTATGAGAGAAATTATTATCGAACATCTGAAAGGTTTAGAAATTTAACCCGAAACCAAACTTACAAGAAACAGGGGGGCATTTACCCGCTGTTCCAATCAGGAGTTTTAAATTACAATTTCTCTCGGACATTTGATATGGTGAACATAAGTAAATTCTTTGTCACTAGAGAATTTAACAAGTGGGTCAGAGCGAACAATGTTAATCGAGGGATTGAAGGAATACACTTGATCCAGTACTTCAAAGTGCGGACCAATTCAACTCTGTACGCTTTCTTTTTAGGTGAGTAAGATGTTTTGTCGTTTTGTTGAATACCTTTTGTTGCGAATGCGAACAAGTTGAGGACGAAAGCTTATAAAAGGTTTCGTTGTCAAAGAACATTAATTCCCGTCAGTTTTTCCTCTCTGAATCCCAATGCTAGGTACTTTGTTGTATCTGCACATGTGTAACGAAATAAGATTAGATTAACTTTGATACAGTAATCAGGAGGAAAAAGTGGTCATTCATGATTGGAACAAAGTGAACAAATGCTATTTTGTTTTGTACACAGGTGGATAACATGGAATGTTTTTAAAATAGAGATGAAAAGCTAAAGAACATGATAGGCTATGCTCTGCGTAGGATTCTGAAGGTACATTGAGCATGGCCTGGTATGTACTTGAGTACTTCGGGTCTTCTAGAAACGCATGTTTCTATTTATTTCTAACGAAAATTCAGTGATAACTCATGCTAGAACGTTCCGGTCGGGCACGACATGTCCGATTTATTTATTATTTATGGTGTTATAGTTTTTGTGCAGTATGTCGCGCTTTTTAGGGTTCCGTACCCAAAGGGTAAAACGGGACCCTATTACTAAGACTCCGCTGTCCATCCGTCCGTCCGTCCGTCCGTCTGTCACTAGGCTGTATCTCATGAACCGTGATAGACAGTTGAAATTTTCACAGATGATGTATTACTGTTGCCGCTATAACAACAAATACTAAAAAGTACGGAACTCTCGGTGGGCGAGTCCGACTCGCACTTGTCCGTTTTTTTTTTTTCGAGAATGTTATGTTTGGAGAAATGTACGAAACCACAAGCTTTCGTTCAAAATCCAATAATAAATACTCTGGTACTTATACTATATTTCCTTACTGGATTTAGAATTTTTAGGGTTGTTATTACACAAACAAAACCTTATTTTGTTCAGGCGACTGGGACCCAGACCACTCGATGTCCCGTGTGGAGTCTCCATACCCCGTGGAGGCGCGGAACTTTCAAGGCGAGGAACTAGTCGTTGGTCGGTGCAACTCGAGCGGCGATGGTGCGGCGGCCGGCGATGACGACGGACCCTCGGCGCCAGCATTACTTGATGATGTTCTGCATTTCCTTACGTACAGGATAAATGCTTCGTAAGATTTTATGATTATATGAGTCTCCTCCGAGGAAGTACACGACCTATAATTCAACGGTTTCCAGTAAATTTACCAGATCGTCGTTGTTGTGCGCCCTTTTGGCGAAAGGTGCCACTCAAGGATCTTTCCCCCAAGCTACCAACGTTTCTATCAGTGATGCAAATTAAGTTTAGCAAGGACTGTAATACGGTCGTGTCAAATCTAATATGTTAGCGCGCCTCATTATTCATCCATCTGTCTATCAGTAGGTATATAAACGCACGTTATTATCCGCAGGTGTTCGACGAGATATTACAGCAAGCTAGGGTTCCGAAGCTACGAAGGCGCGTGGACGGGTCTCCTCGGCGCGCTGACCGAACGCTCGGTAGACATCGCTCTAGAACCGGTCACGGTCCACGCGCCACGCTACCAAGACATGGACTTCATCTTCCCTATTGCCGAAACCATGTGAGTTTTATAACCGAAACATACTAAGGTAGGATTATGAAAATACATGAAAGCATGTGCTCACTCGAGCATCGCGGCCGATTGTACAGTTCTAAATAACACTTTGCTTTGAATTAGCCTCAAAATGCTAGGACAACGCTTGCAATTATTCGTACCTTTAATGTGCTGAACGATATTTAATTTTATTGGCGCTTAACACTGTTCCCTGTGCATGTATCATATGTATGTATGTATATGTTATGTATGCAGCATTTTAGGGTATATTTATGATACGTGATACGATAATGCACGACCCCTTGTGAACTTATTTGTACACCAAGTTATCGAAGAAACTAACACAAAAGCCTTAATAAGAAATACCGCGAACTAGTCAAGCATTACAAGGTACGTGGCTACGTGGAAACCTGATTAAGACACTTCATAAGAAACATAGTTGATAAAGTTATTCATCAACTTCTGCATCAACATTATTTTCAGTTTATATGTAGAGAATTTGTCGAAAGTGCTTCTACTTCGCATAATGTAGCTCATACCTACATTATGCGAAGTAAAAGCACTTTAAGGTTCTGTAGGTTCAGAGAGCGGATTTTTCGAAAACTCGTACCGCTTTTTAGATCACAATACGGCTACCAAAAATTAATAAGCAATTATTTATTTATTATTTATTTGTCATGAAAGCCAAAAATATGTAAATTCCTTCTAAAAATACGCAATTTTATTTTTGAGGGAACTTATTGATTACTTTTTGTTAAAACTTACAACGAATTAAAATTCAAAAACATGATATCTCTGTTCCCGAGCACGCAAATAATCCCTCTCGCTCATGCTTAAGCTGAGAGAGTGGGAGAAGAACAGGAACCTACGGGAGGTCCTTAAGTAATTAACAGGTGGTTAGTGACAGCACTGTCAAACTCCTGGCAGATCGATTTTTAAAGGTGCTATTTACATTTACACATGCTGATTACTAGCATGAGAGCATGCTATCATTGAGCAAATGCTACCTACTAGCATGTGTGTTTAGGACGTGCTCCTTTTAAGCATGCTTTGTGTGCTACCTAAGGCGGGGGTGGAAGGGCGAATAATAATAGCAAGTGTGAACGCGTTTTCTTAATGAGCTTCGCTAAAATGTTTTCTTCTCGCATTTCTGTTAGCAATCGAGAGCATTCTTCAAGGTGTTGTCTTCTATTCAGAAGTCAGCAAATCACGGACTCAAATGTTCCTATTATTATTATTTTCTGTTTCTGAGAGTAGTTTTAGATGCATTGCATCGCCAGCAAAAGGATAATTTTATTCAGCTCCAGCCGGCTTGTTGCTTGATTTTCCATGGGTTTGTTTGAATTGGCAGAGAGTACGCTATCAAATGCATGTGTGTTTGGAGTGTTTGCTTTGAGCATGCTTATTCAGGAGTTAAGGATGACTCACGGTAGACCGGGCCGAGGCGTCCGACACGTCATTTTCTATGACGGTTGATCGGTGATCGCGTGGTGCTTTCCATATAAAACGTAGCACCCGGCCCGGTCTAGCGTGAGTCATCCTTCATACATAAAACTAGCTTAATACAAGTGTTAACAGTGCATAAGCATGCTCATATTAAGCACACTCATAAGTACGCTTTTTAGCATGCTATTGCAGAGCATGTGTACCTTATTCTTTTTTGTTAAGTATTTCACGTATTTGCTCATTTTAAAACAGAAATACATCATCTGTGAAAATTTTAACTGTCTAACTATCGCGCTTCATGAGATACAGCCTGGTGACAGACGGATGTCCCTTCAGGACCACAATATAGTTCCTTCAGAACTGGGGCGGGGATTCTGATTCTGACCAGCAGGTGGTTGATGATCACGGTTATCGCGGAGGAGGGGCGATGACTATACCCCAAAAATAAAATATTGTGAAATTTGTTAGTAATTGCCCTTTGACCAACTGACTATTACATTCGACAGACTTTACTTACTTAGACATACTTTACTGACATATTAACTATGAATGACATTCTACTTAATTACCTAGTAAAGACATACCTACTATTGCCTTATCAATTTTATTACAACTTATTACATACTTTATCTGCCTAATATATACTTTACTTTTACAATCTGCCAATAAACTTACAATGACCATATTTAATGCTCTGACATACCTAATACTGATATATTTTACGTTTTATCAATTATTTGACATTTTAAGTTTAATAGGCGTATACAATACATAACTCTTTCCTATCTGTGAAAAGGATTTTGGTTACTATTAGCGGTTACAATGTTGGGTCCTACATAAACACTAAACCATCATTTGGCCAATTTACCTACTGATCCAATTCAAGATATTAACTTATTTAGTTAGAGTTGTTTTAGGTTATTACTTTATGTAATAAAATTAGTAAAGGTAATTACGGATTGCGGTATTTTAAAGGTTTTAGAATTTTCAATTTTTCTTTTTGGTATTTTTAGGTAACAGGTATTTTAGTATTTTAGGCAAGTCTACATTTAGCTAGGTATGGTAAATAGGGTTTATTTAGGTAGACAGAGAGGGGGGGGGGGGGGGAGTATGTAGGCAAGGCCTTCGCCTTCCTTGCACTTCGCCTTCATTGCATACATTGAGCTACTTCTACGGCTTTCGCGAACGTGAGTGTTGCAGCATCCTGTTCGAAAAGCTTGTCCCGCTCCGGTCCTGCCCTGAATCGAGCGCGCTCCCAAACTCGCAATGCACCGCAAGTCCTCGAACTCGAGCCGCCCATTGCTCGATACTCTCGCCAATATCCCGCACGGTCTGCGAAAGTACAGTGCTTCGGAGTAAAATGTTGATCGAGTACCTTTACCAACTCGTCGAACTTGACTTCCTCAATCTTCTTAGGATGAACAAGGTTCCTTGCCAATCGGTATGTTTCATCTGACAAATGCGTTAAGAGTAACGCGCCCTTTTTGTCTTCCCCCACTTGATTTAATTTGAAAAACTGCAATAGTGACTATGAAAAATCTCTCATTCCTGGGAATTATGGTCGAAAACAGACAAATTTCCGAAAAAATGCTCCATTTCACTTTTATTTTGTTACGCGCGGGTAAGACACGACTCGTCGCCGCTGAGATATATGGGGGTAGAGTGGGGAGCAATGAAACGCAATCGTACCGAGGCACAGCTGGTTTATTACTCACTTGTATGTGTAGGTAACGGAATGCGTGCGCGCGCACACAGACATGCATACATACATGTCAACTTCTCAACTCTTTATGCATACTGATAGCGATTTTGAATATTATTTCATGCATGGTGTGAAATAATTTATTTTAAATACAGTTCCAGAATATTACTAAGTAGATATTCTTTTTTTACTTGTCATACCATCGGAAATAAAAACGTGGTTATAAACTCTCAGCTTGTTTACACACACCTAATTCATGCATTTGCAACATACCGTGACACAACAACAACAAAAACACAACATAAACAAAAAAATTACAAAAAAAAATAGTAGGTAGCGGAAATATGATACTTTCTTTGTAGTGATCTCTTGCAAGTAGCAAGTAGATTGAAAAGCCAATGTGAATAAACTTTTGCCTCTGTTATTCTTCGCGCCAAATCTTGACGAGTATGTATTCTTATAGCAAGAGCTTTAAGTACAGCAAAAGCAGCATATCTATAATTCCCTTATTTTGCATGGACTTATGTATCGACAGGTGCAACATTTACATCCGGCATCAGGAAACATCAACGGTGCGAGACATCTTCTTGGCACCGTTCAGTGCGCGCCTCCTAGCCTGTGTGCTGGCAGTGGCGGTGGCGGCTTCCATCGTCGTCGTACTTATTAGCAGAGCTACCTCCAACCCGAACGACTCTAGGCCCATGGAGTATACTGAGGCCTTTGTGTGGACTACGGGGATTCTTTGTCAACAAGGTGCTGTATTTACAATTATATACGTACTAACAAATGAATATTACACATAAACTTTGTGAGACATCTTGGCGCCGTTCGTTGCGCGCCTCCTAGCCTGTTTGCTGGCAGTGGCGGTGGCGGCTTCCATCGTCGTCGTACTTATTAGCAGAGCTACCTCCACCCCACACGACTCTAGGAACTTACATTGACCTATATTGTATAGGTCAATGTAGATTTGTCCCTCTTTCATTGGTCTACAAAAAAGTCCGCGATGGTGTATGGCTATCTTTTAAGAAAAACTTACTATACCCATTTTTAGATTTTTAGAAATAAGGACAGAATCATGCGATACGACTTTCAAGCTTCGATTGAGAAACATTTTGCTGGACAACCCATTATATTCACATTTAAGGTTGTCAGACAGAGATCGCTCTTTAGCGGTAAGACCGCCCGTTGTCTACCATAGTCTAAGTTGTTTGCTTAATTTGTATATCATGTTCTTTTCATTTTGGTGAGCAATAAAGAATATTTGGATTTTTTTAACGTCACTGTATAATTTATTTTTTCATATTTGACATTGTTTTTGTTTTTATTCATTTTATTTTCATTTTAATTGTTTATTTGCTTTTCTATGAATTCTAGCTTGACAATCCTTTACAAATGAAAATTTCCATTTTATAATTCTTTATGGATATGATGTTATTATAAGAATTTATTTTTGACGATCAAAATATGGATTCATATAAATAGACGTGAATATAATTTGTAATGCAATCGTATGTTGTCTAATAAATAAATCTGAATCTGAAAGAAAGAAAATCTTTAGTTCAGGCAACTAGTAGCCCGTAGATAAATACCTTAAAAACCAACATACATCTTATAACAATAGGTATATTTTAATACTAAACTCTACAAATCACATTATGGTTGCGATGCATTACGCAACCCCACAGTGCCAGGGAGCCGGCCTCTCTGAATCTTAATTGCTGCCGTATTGATACGGGCGCAGTCACAGCAAATTTCTTTGATGAAATGAGTAATGCTGACGGATTGAACGTCCTAATCACTCAGTTTATTAGGGAAATTGACGCGCAAGCGTTGTAACTTGTAACTAAATACTGCGTCGAAGTGGCCATCAGCAGGGCCAAATATAGAATGACGCCGCGACCAATCGCGGGCCAATTTGCCGTGTTTCTCCATATTGTATATTTTCTGTACCTACTAACTTAGTTATTAAGTCAAAATTGTTACTAACATCCAGTGGATCATTGACCTGCAATAAATTTTTTTTATAGCCGCAGCGGTAATACCGTAACAGTAAGAAAGCAGCAGTTGCCATCCGAACGTCTCCTTTAAACAGTGTGTTCGTTCCTAGGAACAGTGTGCTTATCCCGCTTACAATATTGCCAATTTATCAATGTAATGTCGTAATGTAATAACGTCGGCTAACGTCGCAAACAGTTTGAAACTTTAGGTATTGTTAGATAAAGGTGCAAATTCTATTGTCTTCCAAGAGGAATTACCAGCTTTGCGATTTTAGCCGACGATAAGCTTCGGGTTTGATCAGGCATCAATTGAATAAAAAAAATTGTATATATCATATCATTTATTCATTAATAATCATCATTGTCATTTGTATATACATTACAATTCACATAAAAAACTTACGATAATATAGAATAGATAAGGATAATATAGGAGGCAAACCAGCAGACGAATCTTCTAATGGTAAGCGATTACCGCCGTCCATGGACACCTGCAACACCAGAGGAGTTGTAAGTGCGTTGGTAACGGCCTTTAAGATGGGAATACGCTCTTTGTTTGAAGGTTCGAATCTTATCGCCGTTTTGTATTTGTCATTTTCAGGCGGCTCATGGACTCCGCCAGCGCCGGCTGCCAGCGTGCTCCTCATCGTGTGTCTCCTCTTCGCCGTGGTGACGTACAACGCGTACGCGGCGTTCATCACGTCCGTGCTGTCCGTGCGCGTCGCTAGCGTCGACACCGTGGCCGCCGTCTTACACTCGCCTAACTTCAAAATCGGATATATAAAGAATGGAGCGGACCAGGCGTATCTCATGGTAGGTACTTCAAACTAATATGCATTTGCATTCCCTTGGGCCTCGTATTTCAAGCGAAAGTATTTTTATTTCGTTCCATTCCGGTCGTATAAAAAATTACTCTCTTGGCAACATGAGGCGTAAATGTTCGACATAGTAACGTAATATACTAATTTTCGCACTGGTGCGGTAAAGTAGCACCATATGTACTGTAATAGTACATTACGATACAAGTGCAAAAAAAAAAAAAATAGGAAATTTGAAACGAGTGGCGATAAATTAAAACACGACTGAAGGGAGTGTTTTAAATCGACACGAGTTGCAAATTACCTATTCGCACATGTATCGTACAACGTTTTACAGTACATATGGCCCTTTAAATGTTCGACATAGTAAGGTAATATGTTAATTTTCGCACATGTGCGGTAAAGTAGCACCATATGTACTGTAAAAACTATTTAAAGTGCTTAAAGGGGCATATAAATTTGAAGTATAGTTGTTAATTAATTGATTTATTTTACGGCACTACAATGATCCTAAGTGTTTCTCACTTAGACAAGCGAATGATAACATTTTATTGTTCCAGTCGACAAAAGACTCCCAATTGAATGCGTTTTACATCCGGGGGTATTCGGATGCAGAGAATCTGGTGTCTTCGGCTGAGGAGGGACTCGCGCGCGCCGCTAGGCTGGACTACGCTTTCTTCGCTGGGCAGCGCGCCGCGCGATCCACACTCAAGTTTGTATTGGACAAATTACCTCATCTAATAGATGGAGCATGTCGTGACAATCGACGTTACCAGTGTCACCATACATGAATACCGTAGAAATTTAGGATCTATGGGAGCAAACAACGTATTTCAGTTGCGCCCACAATTGCGTACACGTGCAAATAAAAAAAAAATACAAAACTTAAGGTTTATAGGTGTACCTACTGGATAAAGTATAAAATGGCCTAGAATACAACTTAGTTGTGCCGCTCCAATCATAGCATGTTACAAGTAAAATTGCACCAATGTGTAGTGACCTAATGATCTATACGCTTCATAATGAGGTGTTTATGTAGTCTGAGTTGCATTGACACACAAACTCCGTACATGATAATAATTTATCTTCGTGGCACGCTCGGCAATTTCGGCAAATGCCAGAAGCGTACACATACGGGGCAGCATACTGCGCGGGCCTTACTCCTCGAGTTTGTAAATATTGCCTTTGTACTCGTACAATACCTCTACAGAGAGGCAGCAGTGACACGATATTCGGACGCGGATTTTAGGGTACACCCTCGCATACACCGTCCATATCTCTCTTTAGACACGTGCACACGATGACTAGTAAGTACTATAATTTCACAATCAGAAAGAGTAGCTAAACTGCCAGTTGTGGGCGTGTATTTTATGAAACTTTGATTTTATTTACGTGGCTCTTCTAATGATATTCTTATATGAATATTCCTGAATAAAAAACAACCGGTCACATGCATGTCAGACCACGTGGGGGGATGCGTACATTGCGTACCTTCATATAGTTCGTGTCATCCGCGATGACGCGCAGATTTTTATTATTATTATTATTTAATAAGCAGGCAGGCAGTTTGACAACTGATATGACCTGTATCCAATATTCATAAAGATAGTTATCAATGTTATCATGAACGAGTAGTAGATATAATGTATAATAATAATAATTCAGCCTATATACGTCCCACTGCTGGGCACAGGCCTCCTCTCATGTGCGAGAGGGCTCGGGCTATAGTCCCCACGCTAGCCCAATGCGGATTGGGGGACTTCACATACACCTTTGAATTTCTTCGCAGATGTATGCAGGTTTCCTCACGATGTTTTCCTTCACCGAAAAGCTAGTGGTAAATATCAAATGATATTTCGTACATAAGTTCCGAAAAACTCATTGGTACGAGCCAGGATTTGAACCCGCGACCTCCGGATTGAAAGTCGGACGTCATATCCACTCGGCCACCACCGCTTCAGATATAATGTGCTTGTCTAATTTATTATAAATTATAATGTGCTTGTCTAATTTATTTTTAAACTGGTTCACATTTGGTGCTGAAACCACATCTTCTGGGAGTCTGTTCCAAGCCCTCACCACTCGATTGCTGAGTCGATTTGTCAAATGTAACCTTTAATGACATGACAATACGAGTCAATGCACGCGTCTGCGTGATATACACGATCTATGCAATACAAAAAGCCATCAAACATAATTAGGTATGGTTGTTACCTCAATGACTTCCTTGTCACACAAACAAAACAATATTGTATTTAAGACAATTTGTAAAAACGTTAAATTTCCTTACAAAACGATGCAGTGTGACAATACGTATGGGTATGGCGGCGGCTAGGTTCGTGGGGCGTCGTTATACAATACAGGTTATCTGGGTAGTAGTTTTTAGGGTTCCGTAGCCAAATGGCAAAAAACGGAACCCTTATAGATTCGTCATGTCCGTCTGTCTGCCCGATTATGTCACAGCCACTTTTTTCCGAAACTATAAGAGCTACACTGTTCAAACTTGGTAAGTAGATGTATTCTATGAACCGCATTAAGATGTTTACACAAAAATAGAAAAAAAACGATAAATTTTGGGGGTTCCCCATACTTAGAACTGAAACTCAAAAAAACATTTTCATCAAACCCATACGTGTGGGGTATCTATGGATAGGTCTTTAAAAATGATATTGAGGTTTCTAATATCATTTTTTTTAAACTGAATAGTTTGCGCGAGAGACACTTTCAAAGTGGTAAAAGGTGTGTCCTCCCCCCCCATAACTTCTAAAATGACAGAATGAAAAATCTATAAAAATATATGATATACATTGCCATGCAAACTTTCACCGAAAATTGGTTTGAACGAGATCTAGTGAGTAGTTTTTTTAATACGTCATAAATGGTACGGAACCCTTCATGGGCGAGTCCGACTCGCACTTGTTTGTCATAGGCAGACTTAAACCGGTCTTAGTTGCCTTAATCGATTTTTTCTAAATTCACAAACAAAATGAGTCTACATAAAAACGAAACACGTCGCCCAATCGTATGAAGCTTGAAAACAAGCATGAAAAAACAAAATATCTATCTCAACCACAAACTACAACCGCACTGTACCTACTAAATATTTCCGAAACACATATTTGTGTTCTTTTAAGTTTAAATACAGACTACAAAAATATTGGGGATCTGTTTAAAGGCATATCCGGTATCATGTTCATTAGGAAAGAGTAGAAAAAAAATTGTTTGACGTGATTTTTTTTTGGAATTTGTATTGAGGGTTGGTTGACTTGAACGATCTGTCCCGTAGAGAAAAAAAATTTTGCGATTCAAAAATATTTTTTTTTTAATTTTTCCTAATCAAAACACGATACCGAACATGCCCTTGAGCGGATCCCCACCATTTTTGTTACACCTTGTATTTGCGTTTACCGGAATGCCGTTACGAATTCCACTGAATTAAGGATGACTCCGCTAGAACGGCCCGGGTCCTTAAGCCGAGTCACATGCTTTGTTAACTCCGCTAGAACGGCCCGGGTCCTTAAGCCGAGTCACATGCTTTGTTAACTCCGCTAGAACGGCCCGGGTCCCTATGCCGAGTCACATGCTTTGTTATAGTTATAGCAGTGTAAGGAGCCTGTCATAGTCTGTACCTTTAGGTAGTTAAATAAATGTAAACAACGTGTTTTTAGATTTTGGCCACTTGAAATATTTAACGGTTAACCAACCAAATGGAAAACTGCCTGGATCTTCTGACCTATTTAATTTAATAGTGTAATGTTTTAGTCTAGCCTCAAATGGCTAAATATTCGATCTCGTTTTAGGTTCTTTACTAGGGCGAAGTAATGTAATAGCAAATATTACAAAAATAAATCACTATTGATTAATCAAATAATCCTGTTATATTCCTATTAACAAAATAGCATTATTATAGCAGCTTCGTTGTTACGTTGAGTCAAATATAGGTATATTGTAGTAATATTTCTGTAAGTTTTGGCACATTGAGCTAAATTAATTGACTTGAAGAAATTTCTTGCCCAATTATATACCAAATTGTGGTTTGTTTACATTCTATTAAATACATTAAGATAAAGACTACAGGTATAACAATATCACATCTACCTTAAGATCCCACGATCGCGCCTGTAAAACAAATTTATACCTACTCTAAGGGATATAATAATAATAATAATAACTTATTTCCCACCTTCCTTAACAACTGGTGTCACCTTCCTGCTCTATAAGTCCGGTAGTACCACGGAAGCAAAGAACTACAGACCCATCACGTGCTTGCCTACACTCTACAAGCTCCTTACATCCATTTTGAGATCGAAAATAAACGCGCACATTGTCGCTAACAACATTTTGGCCTCCGCTCAAAATGGATGTAGGGTTGGGTCCCGTGGTACTAAAGAGCTCCTCCTCATAGACATGACCATTTGCCAACAAATCCGGCGGAATAAGGGGGCCCTCTCTGCCGCTTGGATTGACTACAAGAAGGCCTATGATTCGGTGCCTCACTCATGGCTGGGGAGGGTCTTAGAGCTGTATAAAGTTGATACAGCTTTAAGAGCCTTCCTAAGCGCGTGTATGAGGCAGTGGACCACAGTCCTTCGGCAACCAGGTGGCGGGGATGACCGCTCTGGCCCGCAGGATTTTATAAGGATTGAGCGAGGAATATTCCAGGGTGATAGTCTGAGTCCCCTGTGGTTCTGCCTAGCTCTGAATCCCCTCAGCACTCTGCTGAAGGATACGGGACTAGGTTGCCGGCTTCGGAGAGAGGGTGAAGTCATTTCTCACCTTCTGTACATGGATGACCTCAAATTATTTGCACCAAATAGCCAAGACTTGTTGGAGCTACTGAAAACCACCGAAGTCTTCAGTAGTGCCATCAACATGGAATTTGGTGTCGATAAATGTGCGGTTATGCATGTACAGCGGGGGAAGGTTGTAAATTCAACAAATTTACAACTTTCTGAGACAATGTCTTTCAGATCTATCTCTGAATCAGAAACCTACAAATACCTTGGTATGACACAGTCGTTGGGTATTGAGGACGAGGGTATTAGACAGTCGGTGAAGGAGCGCTTTTTCAGTCGGCTCACAAAAGTCCTTAACAGTCTTTTGTCAGGCGGCAAAAAAGTGCGCGCCTTCAACGCCTGGGTAATGCCCCTACTCACATACTCCTTTGGCATACTAAGGTGGACTCAGACCGAGCTGGACGCCCTGGATCGGAGGGTCCGACTACTGCTAACCACACACCGTATGCTACACCCACGCTCGTCAGTTATGAGATTGTATATCCCACGGAAGTGTGGAGGTCGCGGCTTCCTAAACGCCAAAGATCTCCACAACCGCGAGGTGTGCAATCTCAGGAATTATTTCCTTAACAACGAGTGTGGGATGCATCGTGATGTGGTGGCAGTAGACAGGAACCTCACGCCGCTCTCCTTGGCAAACGAGAACTGGCGCAAACCTGTGGTACTAAGTACTGCGGATCGCAAGGCGGCATGGGAGAGTAAGGTGCTACACGGGCGGTTCTACAAGGCCCTCACGGGACCCGACGTGGACCTGCTCGCGTCGGTGAACTGGTTACGATTCGGGGACCTCTTCGGAGAAACCGAGGGTTTTGCCTGTGCAATTGCGGACGAAGTGATGATGACGAACAACTATCGGAAATATATCCTGAAGGACGGTACGGTCGATATTTGTCGGGCATGCCGCCGTCCCGGAGAGTCACTCAGGCATATAATTTCCGGTTGTTCTCATCTTGCTAACGGCGAGTACTTGCACAAACATAATCTCGTAGCCAGGATTATTCACCAGCAACTTGCTCTTCTATACGGCCTTGTGGACCGCGAAGTACCGTACTACAAGTACTCACCTGCGCCAGTTCTCGAAAATGGTCGTGCCACGCTCTATTGGGATCGATCTATTATCACTGACAGGACTATTGTAGCCAATAAGCCTGACATCGTGATAATAGATCGATCGCAACGCCGGGCCGTGCTCGTCGACATCACCATCCCCCATGATGAGAATCTCGTGAAAGCCGAAAAGGACAAGTCCAGTAAGTACCTAGACTTGGCTCACGAGATAACCGCCATGTGGGATGTTGATTCGACGATCATTGTCCCGATAGTCGTTTCAGCGAATGGTCTCATAGCGAAGAGTCTCGACCAACACCTTGAGAGACTCTCGCTAGGTGGTTGGATCAAGGGTCAGATGCAGAAGGCGGTGATCTTGGACACGGCGCGGATAGTCCGCCGGTTCCTCTCTTTGCGGCCCTGACCACCGGCAGCTTGGGCCCTGCCCCGCTGCTGGCGGCATCCTAGGTTAGGTTTTTTATAATGTGTTTATATATATTTTGTATTGTTTTGTAAGTGTTTTTATATTTTACTTTTATATTCATATTATAAATGACCTAGCCTAAGACCAAAAATAAATAAAGGGAATAATAATAATAACTAAAGGGAATAATAATAATAATAAAATTCTTTATTGTGCACTACTAAAGAAAAACTCATATTACAAACAAAGACAGGGCTTAAATTAGTAGTTCAGGGATATACTCGTAATAAGGGAGAAAGATTATTCACTGGCGCTTTGAAATTTCGAACAAAGAAACATCCAATAACGTTTCTTGATTCGAAGTGCATCTTCAAGGCGTTTTCTTCTTTAGTGGTCCTACCTATTTGCCTAAGAAGTGAAAAATATACAAGAAGAAACAGAAAACCAAAAATCCATTCCCTATTCATAAATTCGTCGACTACCTACCTCGCATTTCGTATCGTCATAAGATGTAAACATGTAAATACTTTTAAAATATTCTGTTATATCGTAAATTATTCTTTACATACTTTCATGTAGGTAGGTCGTAATCGTAACATAACAGGAGCGCCTATATATGAAACTGGCAACATATCGTAGACATAAAATGGAATGTAAACATTTTATCGTCATCGACATTAAATCCTGCCCTCATTGGATATTGAAGCATTGCTGAGATCGCAGCCATTTAATTTACAAACTTAGGCTGGCTTTACATAATGTACCTTCGCCAAAGATGGCCCAGTTTCTAAAATGGCCCGCTTTCAAAACTGTTTTACTTACAACCGTTCGAATGATTTTAAATTTCGCGCCCATACTTATTCAGTTCGTGCCATACAAGAACGTAGTGATTATATGCTCTTTGGTGCCATACACATAATTGCAAGTTCACGTCAAATGGTAGATGTCGCCATATTTGTAGCGGTTGACACTTTGTCAGTCACGTCGCAAATAGCTTACTGTTGGCTTACTATTTATAACGTGAGGTTACAAACTACTCACATACTTTTTAGTGTTTCTTTAAAAAACGAACAGTTTTAGTATTCCTTTTTGATACAAAGTTTCCAAGATTCAAGGACAATCTTGTGAAGGAAAGCGTTGTTTATATTTTTTGTTTATTTTCATTTTATAGTAATAATTCTCCGCCGCCGAGAGAAGTGCCTATAAAGGCCCACCACGCGGGCCCCCAAGATAGCCCGAAGAATATGTTGGGCTAAGAACGATGTAGAAGATTTCTCATGACCAGAATGCAGCTAAAATGGCCTACAAGATTTTGGATTTCTGTTAGTTGCGTGTAATTACTTAGGACAGGTATAAATACCTAAGTTAGTTAGTTATTTTTATTCCTATTTCACTAATGTTTTTCTATACTCCTAAATAAGGCCTGATAAAATTGTTTTTGAAAAAAGTTTGCAACTTGTAAGGTTATTCGTTGTTTAACTTTAAACAAATGTTAGAAAAAGCAGAGGAAAATGTTTTTTTCATGTTTTATAAAGTTTTTACTTGTTTTTTTGATAGATTAAGTTTTGCTAAGCCCAAGATGGCCCACCGTCTAATTATGACCAAAAGTATATTATGAGAGACTGATTACCTAAGAAACGCATTTAATACGTTAATTTTAATGCATAAAGATAATTTTTGTTTCGATCGCGTCAAGAAATTACTTTCTTAAAATTGGACCATGATAAGTGCCTTTGTTTTTAAAAAGCTCACATTCGAGGTTTTTAAAAATGATTATTTTCTTTAAGAGATTTAATTTTAATTTTTATGTTGAGTTTATTCGCAAATAAATAAAGAATATTTCGATAAAGTTTGATTTCAGAAATATTTTTTGATTTATTTAAGTAATGCAAAAAATGGGCCTTACAAGGCGCAGGTACTTTATTCTGAATCAGAGTCTGAATTGATAATATTAATTTATAATCAAGGGGCCAACCGCGAAAACCGAAATTTGCAAATTACGGGGACCTTACTCTTTTACTCTTATTAAGACGTAATTAAAGTGACGAAGAAATATTCCTGCAATTGAAGAACTTCGATTTTTGCGTTTAGCCCTGAATTCCGTTGCTTTGGTCACACATGTCTTAAAAAATCCGATTGATCATATAGATAGATAGGTAGATAATACTTTTTTCACGTCAGCAGCTCGAAAAAGGGTAATTTGCTGCTTAAAAACAGTGAGCAAAATCGCATTTTGCTCACCGAGTGAGACAAAATAACATTCAAGTGACCTTTAGATTCGAATGTCATTTCAACGTGCGGGGCCTAATACAAGTTCGAAATATTTGGATTCTATTGTCTTTATCCCTTTCACGTCATTAGCAAAAAGAAAGAGACAAAAAAAGTGCATACGTAATTCAACGGTATATTGACGGTTTATAATAGACCCCCGAAATAAGTCAGACCGCATCGTTCCAAAACACCCTACGAGTCTTCATTCGTAATAATTAATTAATGAAATAAAAGTTTAAAATTTAATAAAAACACCATATTTTACGTAATTTATTATACAATCAAAACAATGAACTTATACAAATTTACGCAATTGTTACGTAGTAAATAATTCTACTTAACTACTTTTAACGATCTCTACTATAGTTGACAAATAGTAGTATCCGCATTTCGGACCGGATCCTACAAAGTTTTTTTTACAAAAAAAAATTGTCGATTGAACTGTCAATTGATGTTCGTTAATTCATTATTTTCGTATTATTTTATTGAAATTTCTTTCGTTTTGTTTTATTGCGGTAATTAAAGTTAATTGTTAGAATACCTTCAGAAAACATGAGTGAAATAGTGATCCGTCCGTCTGGATTATATTTTTTCAGGTTGTATTTTTTGATGGCTGACTGACGTGAAAAATTTTGTGTACTACACGAGATCAAAGTTATTTACATCTCGTGCGCTTTTGAGTCCCTTACTGCGCTCAAGATTCTAAATTAGATTCACTCGCTACGCTCGTGAATCTATTATAGAATCTTTCGCTTGCACGGGACTCAAAACAAGCACTCGAAGAAATATCAAACTTTGCTCTCTTGTTGTACAAATAACTATTATTAGCACACCTTAGACACAGGTTAAAGAAAATCATCTTCCAGGCAACCTTGCCTTGTCTCACGAACTTGAACTTAAGTTGAGAAAACTCTTTCTCACGATTGTCAACAGACAAATTGAAATTTATAATCTGAGGGTCTACCGCGAAAATCGAAAATCAAAATTTAGTTTTGATTACGTACTTACAGGCACGACGATCACGATAGATCCTGTGCGGCAAGGGAAGTATATTCCGGTAATATTTAGGGTTTAAAAAATGCCTATATTGTTTGGAATTTTATACAGGTCCACGGGCGACGGCAGCTGTAGGTATAATTCTATATACCAGTGTTGGGCGTAATCAATTATTTGTGTAATTTTAACTACAAATTAGATTACATGTAGTTAAAATTACTTGTAATTAAGATTACTGGGTAGTTTGTAATCGAAATTACTTTAATTTACAATCAAAATTACTCAATTATTTCTTAATAGGCAAAAATGAGCAAATTTAGTACTCTCTCTTAAGTAAACAAAAGTAAGAACCACCTGCGGCCCACCATACAAAAATTGCTATTTGAATTTGAAATCAATAGTGTAGGGAATAAGGTTTAGTTTCTTTTGTTTTAAAATGATATGAAACAAAATAAATGCAAACTCTGTTCCAATTATAAAAACTCTTCTCAAAAGTCAATCTTGGTATGTTAATATCAACTTAAAATTCATTCGTTTTTTAACCTGATTTGGGATTCAAAGAAGTTCGAAAATATTTTTTTGGTTAAAAGTAAATTGTAATCGCATAAAGTAATTACAGATGACAATTACAAAATGTAGTTATTAATTTGACTACTAAATACAAAATGTAATAAAACGTTAATCAAAGGCTCAACTACTTTTTCCTAGTAATTTTAATTTGTAGTTAAAACTACATTTTGTAATCATAATCGTTAATCTGTAATCCAACTCTTTTTTGCCCAACACTGGTATATACATACTGTATACACAAGATGATCAATAGATCAGAATGATTTTGATTTCAAATCGATTATATAGTTTTAGGAATCAGAATAGTAAAACATACGAAATCAATCAATAAATTTGTTTTAAGCGATTAAAAGTTACAAAGTTAGGTCTTCATTAGATGTCCTAAGTCTAACACTAAGATACGAACGAATGAGTATCGAGTTATCGACCGATCCCTATCAAGCGCGATGCCGAAGTGAGTGTCCGTGGTCCGGAGTGACTTCCACCTCCCCTGGCCAGACCGGCACGTGGTGGCGCGAACATGACAGGCGATCGTGCCTTTTCACTCCCTCCTAGGGCTCATGGGAAGGACCCGGTAATAATAGTTATTCCAGGTCTGTAAGGAACTTTAAAGTTAGGACATGGTACGGGAAAATGTGGGTCGTATCGCATATTTGTCTTTCTTCATACGGGAATTATAATACGAGTATGACTCGTAAAACACTAGCAGTAAGTTTGGATTCTACACTGCCGCAGCGAACGTGACATAAATTTAAACGTAAAAACATAGTGACACCGCACATAATCTACGAAGCAATGTACATCGACTCACTGTTTTCAAGCCAGGCAATGTTTAGCATGGTAGGCAAAGTTGAAGAAGTTTGTTGTACATATTAAAACTGGGTAACTGGTGCTAAATCTAACTGAGGCCTGATGTAAATACATTTGAGATTAATTGATTTATTTTTTATAACCGCTGATTGAGGAATTTGATGTTAATTCAATTCAATTCAATTCAATTCAAATATACTTTATTCATGTAGGCCTAGCAACAATCACTTATGAATAGTAAGACAGTATTACATATAATTATCTTAATCTAATTATCAGAGCAATTTATTGATGTTGTAAATATTATTCCATATATAATACTAATGAATATAATTCATAGATCAAATTTAATACTAAAACTTTCACAAAATATAGTCATACAATTTTTTTTTTATAAAAAATACTAGTCTAGATTGTTTCTAGTCTGTTATGTACCTACACAGGTCGTTGAGCCAGGCGCGAGGGCGCTGCGCTCTGCGTGAGCTAGCGGTACCATCCACGCGAGCACACCTCGCGTTCCCGCTGCCTCTTCGCTCGCCCTACGCGCGCCCTACGCTCGTCAGGTAGCTAATATGTTACAGGTCATTAAGTAAAGTGCGCCAGTTGCTGGTACCATCCACGCGGGCCCACCTCGCGTTCCCGCTGGCTCCTCGTTCGCCCTACGCTCGTGAGGTAGCTGATATGTCCAGGTCATTAAGCGAAGTGCGCGAGTTGCTGGTACCTTCCGTCCAAGTGAACCCACCTCACGTTCCCGCTGCCTCTTCGCTCGCACTACGCTCGTTAGGTAGCTAATATGTACAAGATATTAAGCGAAGTGCGTAAGCTGCTGGTACCATCCACGCGGGCCCACCTCGAGTTCCCGCTGCCTCTTCGCTCGCCCTACGCTTGTCAAGTCGTCAGAATCGATCTAACAAGAATGTGCGATCTCAGTATTGCAAGTTTGTGATACGCTATACTAGCCAAATGACAAAACTTTGTCTTTTCCAGTGTCCCGAACAAGAACTTTGAAGAGATCCACTAGAGGTCTGCTTTTAGAAAAGTTAATATATATAACATTGTGTGTACTTACAGACAGTTAAGTACAGTCGCCATCAAATAAATTGGAGCGGCGGAAGTGCTCAAAAACATCTGAACACGCACTCTAGCACCTTGACAATAGAGGCGTATTCAGATATTTGTGAGTACCTGGGCTGCTCCGATATATCTGATGGCGACTGTACATAGTGGAATGGAGGCTCCCCTACGAATTCGCTGGCCTGATGCGTGAATTTTAGCTGTTCCTTACAACAGAATTGAACAGAATTGTTCTTTCTTTTTTACCCGACTGCCAAAGGGAGGAGGAGGAGTATGTATGTATGTATGTCTGTTTCTTTGTGGCCTCCTGTAGCCTAAACGGCTTGATGGATTTTGATGTATGAGGTATCGTTAGATTCGTCTTGATCACGGGAGTGCCATAGGATGATAGGATTTTTTTGGTGGTAACTAAAAAGATATAAAGAAGATAAAAAAAAAAAAAAAAAAAACAAAAAACCCGACTGCACACTAAAAAAGAGGAAAACAAGCCCCACAAGAATATTGTTGTTGATGGTAAGTATTGCAGTCACAACAACCAAAATGACTATAAGTAACCCTCTGTTGGTCCCCGCACAACAATATTCTTGTGGAGCTTCTTTTCCTCTTTTTTAGTGTGCAGTCGGGTTATTTTTTTTTATAATAATTATTTTTTTAGCTGTTGTTGTTTCTTGTGTTGTGTTAGTATCAACTTATTAGTTATTATTGTTATTAGTTTATTACGGTCTTTACTAGATTGCATTAGCACGTGCTAGGATGGAGCCTTTTCGTAACTAGAAGACTTATGTTGTTGTGACAATATACTGTGTTTGTTTAGTATGTTATTTTATTATTCATTTATAATATTTATGTTCTGACGTGTCACGGTGGTATATCTTAATATACATATTTTAGTGTTTTCATTACATATTTTTATAATGACATGTTTACAATATTTTTTTATACATATATTGAACTCCTGAGATTCTTAACAACTACGTGATATCAAAGTTCATCTCTTATTGGTTTACCTAGAAAGCTAGGTATCGAAAAACCTTTTAGAAATCATCCTGCTGTATCCACTCAACACTCGACTGAGCGACTCGATAATGGCTTCGTTGTACTGATCTCTCCATCAACGTCAAACTAAAACCGCCTCTTCAATAACGTTTTCGGGGATATTGAGTGACGAACTGTTGATAGCGTGAAGAGACATATAAAGGATAGCAAGCACCCCACATCTATAAATCATGATATGTTAGATATGACTGTCTTTCTGAAAGATCATATCGCATATTGTCAGCTAAACTCGCAAACCTAGTAGCGCCATTTCAAAGACATTAGGGATTTGCTACTTTAGCCAACAATACCTAAACTTGCAGACCTCTTATCTCATGTTAGGGGATTTAAGAGGTTTGCCATTTTAGTTGACGATATGCCAATTTACCCTTGCCTTAAAATGTTCTAGAACAGGGGTTCCCAAAGTGTGCGCCGCGGCGCCCTGGTACGCCGTAGAAAGTAAAGAGGGGCGCCGTGAGTTCTATCATTATCCGAAACCACAAATATTCGCGGGTACCTATTTGAGCGCTCGCATCGGTAAATAATATAGCGTCGTGTCACTCTTTTTCGACCGTGATTTTAAATTTACAAGGGCGCCGTTGCAAAATACTAAACTTGTAACTGCGCCGCTTGTTGAAAAAGATTGGGAACCCCTGTTCTAGAAAATTAAATAAGTACATTGGTGATTAAACTTCGGACCTGAAAATTGATTTGGGGCAGGTTTTGCTTATTTATTTACTAGCCGTTGCCCGCGACTTCATACGCGTGGATTTCTATGTTGGTTTATATATTTTACAGGAGCATAGATCATTATGCAGCAAAAGATAGACGTAGGGACGGTTCTTCTTCTTTGCCTAGCCTTTTCCCATGTCATTTGGGCTCTCCTCGTCATTCTTCGCCAGGCGTATCTGTTCTGGGTCGTCGAGACATTTGTTTGAGCTTTCTTAAGGTCGTTGTTTATGACGGACATCCAGGTCGTAAGGGGTCTACGTAGGGACGGTTAATGATTTGTTAATAATTATACAACACATGAGATTAGTCTATCCGAAGAAATTTCAAGTCCCTATCTGCGAACAAATGTTCGCTCCCGATGCAAATTTTAAACCCTTTTTTCACTAATTTAGGGGATTAATACAAACTTTCAATAAAAACAATTTTAACTGTCTGAGAGATAAAATTCTAAATAAATACTTTTCGTCTTTTCTATTATGTTATGTCTTTTTACGACATTACAAGTTCATTTTCTCGAAATCGTGTCGTGAGTGACACCGCTGAACTAGCACCATTCGTAGTGCCCGTAAGGCTCGTCCTTAGATATACATAATCTGTCTTATAGGTGTTATGTTGACTTTAAAAACGTCAATATCCCGCTCCTTCGTAAGAATCGTAAGGGGGTTGTCGTTGAGATTCAAGATGGCGAACACGTCTCTAGAATATTTTTTTGTGTTTTGCTCATTCATGTAGTTTAAAGTGTAATATTGATAGCTTATTATGCAGTGAACTATCGTAGAAGTGTGCAGCTAATGAAAAACTAATCTTGAAACGCGTTTAACCATATTTTAATCAACACCCGGCAATCCATCGTGGCTTTTAGTAAAGTCCAGCTATCTCTTTACTAAAAGCAACTACCGAACAACGTCATGCTCTACGAGCACACTTAAAACTTACAACATAACTTGACATTGGCAAAATCATCATAGATTTGATGGAAGCCATATTTTAAAAGAAGAAGAAGAAGAATCGTAAGTACCTACTTTAAGTCAACTACTGTAATTCCAAACAAATATAAGGCTCCATTATCCGTAACATTCGGGTATAAAAAAAAGATACAGTTGTTGTGTATGCCTCGAAAAAGATATTGTGTTTGACAAGAACGACGACTACACGACTAGAGTAAGCTACCACGACCACGCTAAGTTGGCAGCGATTTTGATAGCCCAGTCTGTGCAAGTGTTAAGTAAACGTCATAATTTCATAGAAGTTTGACTGTGTGGGCTGTCAAAATGGCTGCCATCTTATCTTGGTCTGACTCTATATCTATATGAAGCTACTGAGCTTTATAGCAGAAACTCTTCTTGATGATTTAGTTTGCTGTTGTTGCGGAGCGGTGGAGCGATGGCGCGGTTGCAGGCGGCGCTGGTGCCGGGCATGCCGCGCTGCGCTCCGCCACCCGGCTTCGCCTCCGCGCGCGCCACCGACGTGCGTTCTGCGCTCATCCTCCTCGTTATTGGGCTCGTCACTGCCCTTTTATTAGGCAAGTTCAGTAGACGCTTAAGTAGACCGTGTGGCGCGGCGCCCATGTTTACACATATAGGTACTTAACGTACGCTGCTCAAATCTATTGGAAGCTTGACGCCACACTGCACGCTCCGCGAAACGCGCTGATGAACGCTCTCTACTGGAGCCGAACACAAACGCGCTAATTAAAAATAAAATATATTAGTAAATATTATGAGACAATCTTACACAAATCGACTATGCCCTACTGTGTGTACTGTATAAGGCTTGTGTTTTGGGTACTGGACGTTGATAGAGTCTGAGGGCGTACCGCGAACCACGTTCGACGTGTTGCCTCTCTGTCGCTCTTGTAAATTCGTACGTAAGTGTGACAGGGAGGCAACACGTCGAACGTGGTTCGCGGTAGGCCTTCTGTGCGGAAAGAGAAGAGTCGTAGAATGTATGAGGTTCAATACATTCCACGACTCTTCTCTTTCCGCACAGACCTTATACATAGTTCAATGATATTTTAAACGTCAAACTTCTATGAAATTATGTTGCGTAAATAACACTTGCACGTCTGTGCTATATATAACAATCGCTGTCTTAACTACCAGAGCATAATTATTTTTTCGGGCGGTAATGTGTTTCGTATATCATGGTCACTTTTTTTATCACGTCGGTTGCACACAAGCATACGATCCGCCTGATGGTAAGCAGTCACCGTAGCCTAAAACCTGTACACTTTCTTTTAAGAACCCCATACTGTAGCCCCTCAGGAAAACCTCGGCAGGGAGCTCACTCCACGGCCGAAGCGTCCGCGGGAGGAAATTTCTCTTAAACCGCACAGTAAGCGACCATTTAGGTTCTAGGGTGTGGGAATGAGCACCCTGCCGACGGCGAGCGGTGCGGTGATAGAAAGCGGCCGTTGGCATGATGTCAAAAAATTCTTCAGAGCATAGCCTATTGTACCTACTCCTCTAAAGTCTCTCCTTAGACTTAAAGGTTCAATACCGCTTGTGAGTTTTGAGTGATTCGATTCGTGACGATGCGACGTTTTGAGTTAAAACAAAGTAGTGATACATTGCATTGCTTGCTGAATTATTTGCCATGGAATTAAATTCGTCAATTCTTTTGTAAAACCTATGAAGGTGAGTTCATACAGCGTAAACTAACTACCCTTTGATTATGTGGTCATATCAGAAATAAATGTCGTCCTTTCAGACTTAATGTATTACACTCCTATTTTGAATGCTGGTATGGTATTATTTTTTTATAATTGCTAATTTTTTTCCAAAATTCCGTTTCAGGTATGGGTGAATACTTTTGGAAAAATCGCAAACAGTTCCAAAAGCTTACCGCCCGCAGCTTCGGACAAATACTAAATCGGATCAGAATTGGTTAGATTGGTGGTTTCGAAAATATATCTATTGTATGCGGTTGGTTTAAGTTAATAATTGATGTCAATGATAGGTACATTAATTGCCTAGATGGAATAGCCTGTGTGTGTAACGTCATGCATGTGTAGGTACTGCACACATCCCTATTATGCAATTGACCATTAACCATTAAAAATTAAACCGTAAGCTGTAACCGTTTGTTACGTGTCCCCAGATCGGGTAAGAGTTGTAGTTATAATAAATTTAGTTGCTTGTAATTATTAAGTATGTTAATTTATTGTATATTCTACATTACTATTTTTCTCCGTGACTGCCACATCCGTGAACATAAAAAAAGAAACATTTATTTCAGACGACACAATCCATTTTTTGTTAGTTACAAATATATACTTAAATTTGTATGTTAGTACCTAAACTAAGATGTTGGGAGGTCCAGTGCCTAATTAATGCATGCTTAGGGACCGTTTAATATTTCTTCCTTTGTAGGCCGGATGTCGCAGTCACTCAACATTTTCGGAATTTTCCTAAAATGTCTAACATCTTAGGGATCTGGTCTGGTCTGGAATTAAATTTGGCCCTTTCCAATCCCGGGGCGCATGCTGCTGCGCAATTCGAATATTCCTGTTTGCGGTCTCGGAAACAGAACATTGAAACGGGAACCCACCAACCTGGATGCGCAATATGCGCATGCTTCTCTCCATTCCGGAAGGTAGGTACCCGTGCTCAGGAACCGGAACCACAGCTGAAGACGGCCACCACCTATTGCGACGTATCGCGGCATTGTGCGGGGAACTGACCCCTATTAAACTTGTTTCGCGCTTAATTGTCTATTGCCAGCTCAGTTATTATAGGAACTCACATTGGTTTTTTAGTTTTAAAATATTTTGTAAAATCTAATCCGGGTGGTTTTGTTCTCTTTTTCTTGGTTGGTTTTATGTGACGCTAAAAGTCACACCCTATCGAATTTTCATACTATCCCGCGTTGAACCCGCGCGCACGTGTAGTAAATACAAGGTCTTCGGGTCAAGATCGCTTACATGTTTATGTTTTTCATTCGAGGAGTTTGCTACTTTCCAACTGCATCATTAGATCAGCTACATGTTAGCATATTATTGCATTGTCATTAGAATTAAGGAAGTACTCCAAATTTCAGCTGAACCGGATACCTGGAAGTGGTTCATGTTTAAGTTATAAGACTTGAATCATACAATATCGGATGGGGCCTGTAACACGAGCAAATAATTAAAGCGTTTATTGTACTCCTCAAACGATAGAACTTTTGTTTGAACAACGTTTAAAATTGATGAAGTTTTTAGACTTCCTATTTATACAAATTAATTAATATCTTTAATGTACGGTATCATCATTGTAATTGATGTTGCTTGTCACGCTTTACCTACCTAACAAAATTCGCAAACAAATTAAAGTGTACTAAAAAAAACAACGGGTTGCACTCCGGGAGTGCCGGCAGAAGTGAAAACATGAATATTAACGTTGGGCATTTTTGATATTTTGGAATGGTTAGGTCATTATTTTGCACAAATTGCTTTAATTATCGGTATAAAAGTACTATAATTTATGTGGTAAAATAAAATATTCATTTATTGGGCAAATTAATTAATTTTAATTATTCAATATTCATGTACACAAACATAACTATTTATATTACATTTAAAATTTTAAAACTTCAGAACTATTACAATTATTTAACATTAAGTAAAAAGTTTATCTCTCAGAAAAATCAACTTCCATCCATAATTTTAACGACTCTTACACCATCATCATTACTAACATCATCATCGCCAATCTCTAAAACCGATATGATAGGTTTATGGTAGCTGAAATAAGAAACGAACAATTTTGATTCGAACCTATTTAAATGTCTAATATAATAAAGACCGCATCAATGGTAGTTTTGTATTTCGTAGTGCTAAGATTGCGATCACTTGACATCGTTAAAGCAAATTCATTATTTAAAAATTCAATTAATAATTGATTTTTATCCCGCCGCGCCGGAGGTCTACTGGCTTCAATGACATTGTAACAGTTTTTCGTTCAGGTCACGTGTCCGTCTTACGAATTTTCAATCTGACGAATGTGTCGGTCACGTGACCTGTCGCGAGTTTAACATTTTTTCCCCATCACAAAAAGTGCACAGCGCCGCTAAAGAAGTTTTCTCTTCAAAAACAAAACACGTTATTTTTAAAAGTCGTTGCCTTTATTGCAAAGAGTAAGTAGTATTTTTCCCTAAAATGTTACGTGTCGGGTCAAAATTAATTGATACGGCTATTTGGTGTCATATAATTTATTAATAAATTATCTTAATTACACTTATTATTTCTAACCTCTCCTCAAAAAGTGATCTTCTGGAAGCGTTTGATGTTTGGCGGCGTCTGCGATGCAAGTCTTCAAAGGGCGCTTGGACTCGGCGGCGGCTTTCAGGGCCTGCTGTATGGTGGCCTGTTCTATGGTGTTGAGGTCTGTGGCTAGGCCTAATGCTGCCCATACTCGGATGAAGGCTGTAGAGCAGCCACAATCTAAAAAAAAAGCGGTAATTTGGCCAATCAAATTAGATTAAAAAAGCGTTTTGAGGAATTATCGTATAATACTATCGTATATATCGTATTATAATACTATCTACACATCACCTGAGATTGTGCATACTCGGATAACATTCATTTAGGACCAAACGAAATTAGTTCTTCAGAAAAATCTAATTAAGTTAAAGTTTCTGATAACGATGTAATGAGAATTAAATATACCACGTATTTAAAGATTCGTCATCGTAACGCCACTTCGCCATCTGGCGGTATGTGGTAAAAGTAATTGGTACAAGGGAAAATTTTTAGGATAATTTGGTTTGTTACCTATTAATTTTAGTAAAACGTTATTTTTGTATTAATTAAACTATACAAAAATATTACCTAAAAAATATTAAATAAAAAAAAAGACACTAAAAAAATCCCTTGTACTAGTTAGTTTTCACATATTTCGTCAGATAGCGTAGTGGCACTTATGATAACTGAATGCGATTAATATTGCGACGAACTTTTTTTATATCAACAATCAACGAGTAACTAGAAAAAGTTGATAATACAATTTGTATATCTTACCATATGTGCCGTATTCGCCAGATTTGTAGTCGTTTGGGATGAGGTAGTGGTATTGAGGCCAAAATGTTTTCGCCAACACAAACACCGAATTCGAATCATGGGGATATCTGTAAAAAAAATGATTTTTTTTATGTATGTATTTCCAAGCATAAACAATGCAATTAAGTATAAATCACAGTGATTGATTGACAATACTTCAATAAGGGTGAGGATGGGTAAGATGCATATGTCGACGAGCTTGCGCTTCAGTGCAATTGGGAGTTTACCTTTCATGAGTTCCTTCATAGACCAAAAGCTCCGCCAGGCGTTTTAAATAATATGTCATACATTTTAAATAATCCTTACAAGAGTGAAGATATAAACCGTGAAGGATTACGAACTTGTCGAAAACACACACTACATCGTATTTAGCACACTCGATCGATTCGCACATCGCACCGATGTTTGAGCTAGACAACGCCATGCGCGTATTATAGCGACATCCCGCTCGATGTGCGAATCGGATCCAGTGTGCTATGCGCCTAATAAGTCAAAGTAAATAACCGTCAACAAAAAGCTTTCACACGAGTAAACTACTGGACTAAATACCTGAATAATTCCTATTTGGAGTGGAAAAGCGCAAATAAAACGCTAGACTTACCAAAACAAATTAACACCCAATTAATGAAACAAACAATATGTTTTTCCTAATTGCTCATGTTGTTTGTATTCAGCTCCGGTTTATTCTGTTAGAAAATATTTTTGAACTATTTGTTTATTGAATGTAGACTAAGCGATTGGGCACCGGGTGTGGAGAACATTTTTTTTGAAAACATTTGTTTTTGGTGACCATAAAATTACTCAGTGTATTTCTTGAGGTATTGAACAAAATGTATACGAAACACAATAAGATATTTTATGGGGTAAAAATATTCACTATATAATATTAGTTATTTTTATGATTTAACTTGATATGACAGAACTAATGTATGTTTTACTATGTACCTAATAATATAACTTACTCAACGTAGGTAATTCAATAAACCTGCAATGCTTGGGCCTTGCCCCGCTGCTGGCAGCAACACTAGGTTTAGGTTTTTTATATTTTTTATGATGACCTAATATAATCTAAGACCATAAACGAATAAAGAAATTATAAGCTGCTATAATATTGCTATTTTGCTATCTAGTAGAAATATATCGGAATGACTTTAACTAATTTAATTTTGTAATTATGGAAGGTAGAGGCAAGGAACAAAATCTCCATATACCAAAAAAATGTCCGACAAAAAACCATAAATAGGTGGCGCTACAATACCTAGAATACTTGAGAAAAAAATTTAATCATAGACAGCGCACTTCACTCCGTCAATAACGCCTAGGTTATTAGCTACTCTAGCGCTACTCTGGAGAGATTTGGAACTATTATTTATAGCTGACAGCTGGACACTTTTGCAACAATTCTGCCTAAGGAGCTTCTGTTCCTTGCGTCTACCTTCCATATCTGTAATATTTGCTATTACGTGGCCCTAGTAAAGAACCTAAAACGAGACGAATTCTGTAGCAGTTTGTGGGTACCTAATTGAAAACATATCGATAAGGTAGAGATCCAGGCAGCCCTTAGAGCATTTAACCAATCGGAGTCGCCTAAGAGCTTACGTTTCTGTTGAAAACCTCTTGTCATAAGTCATACTTATTTTATGGACTGACGTTTATCTGACATGGCATTTGTAGGTTACGTACAAATAGCCATACATTTGACGTGCCCCTGCTCCGCAAAAATCGGCAGATTGTTTTTTTACTGACCAATAAATGTTTTAAGCAGCCGAAAATGTAAAACATAAATAAATTACATTTATACTAACTCAGAACTATAGTTGTTCGCGCCCCTTTTCATTCGCCATGCATCATTCACACTCATCATCATCATCATCTCGTTCGCTCTTTTTTCAAAACTCCATTCGAATTCGACCTCATTTTTTTCATGTAATCCGCCTTTTTGCCGAGTTGTCAACGGACAAGAAAAAGCACAACATCTTTAAAATTTGACTTTCGCCATCAATATCATTGAATATACCTAACACGGGTTTTTCTTATGAAAATAATAAATGTTATTATATTTCCAATATAATAAGCAGGGCCCGTACTTTTCATGCCGTTGACGCAAAAATGACGTAATTTAACATACAGGGAGTTACTACAAATTTAGATAACACGTGAATAAAAGCTTGTTACGCTGTTAAAAACCAAAAATATGTATTATTTCACAAATTAATAATCTATTATTTATTTGTGTGGCAATAAAATGAAAGTCAGTTAGCGTTTCTATACTGATTGTCAAGTATATGTATCAGTTACCTAAAGTGGTTGACAATGATTAATTATTACGAAAATACTAATTGGAATCATACTCTATGTAGCGTGACGTCATTTTTCTGTCAACGGCATGAAATTTAGGGGCTCTGATAATAAGCAAGCAAGCGAGTGTGAAGGAGGAAAAGATAAACGAGAAGAAACACGAATCAAAATTTGAATAAGCTGGTGGTCGTCGTAAATAAAAAATCGAATCGACATTCAGGTGAGGTCGGTCCCATTATATACAACTTTATTATTTTTCTTTACAATTTCATTTTACTTATAGTGTCTTATAGCCATAGCCCATCGACTATCGGGCAGCGCTTTGGCGCCCGATCTTTTGCGTTCCCATAGTCAAAAATATATTTTCGCTGGTGTGACTATCATTTGAACGTCGTATTTCTAAAGTAAAATATTTGTATAAAAGGAAGAAAAAGCTCAGATAAAACGAAAAAGAACAATGGTACTGATAAGTACTTGTGGAGTTGTTGTGTGTGGTACTATGTACCTATGTTTAACGAATAAATGCATTCTCATTCTGACCCTACGACCATGGTGAGAATCAGATGCACTGGATTATATTAGTTCGGAGGTTTTACGGTACCTATTTCCGTGATTTTTCATTGCTTATTTAATTGTTTACAAACGCTAACGAATACAGGTCGGTCGTGCGACGCGTACGGATATGACATTTTAACCTCGTGAATACCAGAGGCCCTTAAATACATTTAATAAGACCTAAAACTTCTGGCACTTATGTAGAAGGATCCCAACAAAAATATTTCATGTATAATTGACGGCTAAGACTTGCTACCATTTACTGTCAAAACATTATCAGATCTGAGCAAAAGCCAAGCCCCTAAGCCCTGACTTTACCAATCCTTTACTGTGGTTTAAAAACTATAGTAATAAGGGTATCTAGCTTTTATTCTAAAAAGGAAACAGTAGAACTTACTTCTCGCCAGGCTTGAGGCCCCACACACAGACGGCGCTCTCGACGAGCCACGAGGCGTGGAGTACCACCAAGTAGCGCAGGAAGCCGATGACGAAGATGGAACTCAGCACTGAGTCCTCCCAGTACTCGAGCGGCGCGTTGAGCGGCAGCAGAAGAAACAGCACGCCGTAAAGGACCCAGTAGAACCTGAAAAGCAACCGTGTCGGATAAATAATATTCAGGCCCTTGTTTCACCACGGTGACATTTGTCACCTGACAGTGACAATTCGCCGAACACTGCTGATTCAACAGGTAAATATTGAGGCTAAGTACCGTCGTTACTAAGGACCGCCCAGAAATGGACAAAAAAATTACAGTGTGGTAAAATATGCCCCTGGTATCGGCTGGTAAAAGTTCATATCATCATTTGTTATAAAGGATTCTAGTATTCACTTTGTTATACTTATATGGCTTATTGATAATCGATATTATAGGCATCCGGGTACGTAGTTCCATATGCAGTCCATAGATGGCGCTGTAATCAACAATAATTAATTGAGGCTAGCTTATTTGTGATGTACTTGTGAGAATACTAAGTTAAAATGGATGTCCGAGTAGATAAAAGCAAATCCCGCTGCTATGTAAACAAGCAATTGAAACGTAATTAATAGTCAATATTACCTTAAATTCACAATACTGCTTGATAACACTAAGTTAACTGTATAAATTTGGCATAACTTGTCATCAAGTTATTTATTTAAGTACCTTGATTCAGAATTATTCGAAACTGCTAAAACTATCACTAGATGCTATTTGGATTACTAGTATGATAAATTAAATAATGAACAAATATGATTGAAAATAAAACCTTTTGATTAAAGTTACTAATTCTATTTATTCACCTTATCATCAACAACTAATAAATACAATAACTAATACTTTATAATTCACCAATATATTATTTAATAATTAATTCATCAAATTAATCAGGTAAAATAATGATCGACGTAGTGTTTACTTAACTTTCAATATTACTGTGGCGATGATTAACTCAGTGCTGCAGCACAAAGAAGAATCACAATGAGAATGATCCAAATGAAACGGGTCGGGCCCTTTTATATCCACTGCTAACCAGCCACTCACAACTGGTTAATCATGCTATTTGTCGTTCGAGAAGTGACGTCACAAACGTATCTTCTCATGTATTGTACCTTATCTATTTACCAAATAATTCAGAATAAAATGATCACAACATCTTTTCAATAAACTCCGTTATACATAATTATTAATAAGTAATATTAATACATAATATAATCACTTTAAAATAGTTTATGAATCTTATTAGTAGGTTAACTACCGTCTCAAAGTTACCACTATCCATGTTTCTCTAATCAACCGTGGTTTCGTATCGTACCCACATAAATCACAAATTGTGATATTGAGTTAAGTGTCTAAAAAGTGAATATTTATCAACATTGGACGTCAAAGAGAAACTGGTCAGTTTCATACATAATACAATTTATAAATAATAATCTAACATACTCATCTCACTTTTCCAATATACTCGATACGAAGCACGCACTGTTTGTCTCCGACTCTCTCAAAATCCTCCCACCCCCGCCCACGTGCCAATACTTATATTAAATTAATCACTAGCACTGGTGCATTTTTGCCCGGGTTTAATTGAGGTAGGTATATGGTAGGTATATAATGAACATACCTAGGTTCATTATGCTTACTTTTTCTGAAACATGACAACGGGATCGTCGTGCAAATCCGACACGTCGATGGATCCTTTAAGCTTCTCCTGGTACGGGCTGAGTTTGCGCATGCGCGTGAGCACGTGTGCGTACAAGAAGCCCTTCTTGTGGTTGTACGGGTCGTCGTCGGTGTCGAATGTGGCGTGGTGGAGTCGGTGATTCTGGACCCAGTCGTATATCGAACCCTGGAAATTTATTGTCGTTATTTCTTGGTCATGTACCTACTTTTTTCATACACATATCATAAACTCTCTCACTCATAAAGTCACGACCAGCGATAAGCATTCGAAAAATCTGATTAAATTGTGTGGTGTGGACGCAAAGATACCAAATTGGCTCAGATACCACTTGATTCGCTTGTAAGATTGTGACCAATCAAATCAGGAGCTGCGGACGCAAAAATATCAATTTTAAATAAAATTTACGCCAATTAAAAGTTCAAAGATTTTTATAGTTTTTCTAAATCGTCATAGCAAAAAATGTTCTTAAACGTAAGTAATCTCCCTACATAAATTTTCCTACAAAACCTATATACTTAAATTGTTTGAAAATCGATCGAAACAAAATAAATGCAACTCTGTTCCAATTGCAAATGATTTAAATTTCATAAGTCCTTCTTAACTACATTTAGCCTTAGGTGGTTAAGAAGGAATTTTTGTTTTAGGTTTCTCCAATATGCTCGGAAATGTTCACATTATTGTAGCAAAAATAGTACGGGAAGTTCTTCGTTATGGTCAAACTCAAATTAAAAAAATTCAAACTGTCGTGTTTTAGAGGACGGGAAAGTTGCCACCGAGAAAATGGTTTCCAAGTGTGAAACATGTGGCAAGCGAGCCACTCGAGAAAATCACGAAAGAAGAGATTTTATGGCAAAATTTCCCTTGGACGAAGACCGGTAAGTATTGCTTTAGATACTTTTGACCTTATTTTGGGTCAGCAGGCTATAAACACATCGAAAATTAGATATTTTATATTCTTTTTAGTTGTGAACTAGGGATGTACTATAACTATCGATAACTGTAGGTTTATTTGTATATCAGTGTGAATACTTAATTAAATTAAATATGTGAAATTCCCTGAGAACTTGCATGCAATATGACCATAATTATTAATTCGTCGAAGATTTTCAGTGGAACATTATCTATCATTTATGCATTAATGGTCATTAGTTAACATTTTTTTTTTATCTAGTAATTATTCAATATATTAACCTAAAATGTAAGAAAATATTTATTTTTATGATATATAAAGAAATATTATAAGACATTATTACACAAATTGACTCAGTCCTATAGTATGCATGGCATGTGTTGTGGGTACTTAGACAACGATATATATATATATATATATACCTAATATATAAATATTTATAAATACATAGAAAACACCCATGACTCGGGAACAAATATTCATGCTCATCACAGAAATACCATGCCCTTACCAGGATTTGCACCTGGGACTATCGGCTTCATAGGCAGAGTCACTGCCAACTAGGCCAGACCGGTTCTCATGATTAACAGACATATAATATAAATACATAAAAAGTTAGAGCATTGATAATGGGCTATATTGATAACTGGATGCCAAAAAACATGATTTATAGATGCATATTAGCGGTAAATAATCAGTTTATGATCTCATTAGTCATTAGCAAACACTTGGAATGTAAACTGTAGATAAAGTTATGTTTATCCAAGGCTGTATGTTTTCAGATGTAGGCAGTGGGTCAAATTTGATGGAAACGAAGACCTGATACATCTTCCCATGTTAAATTTATTGAAACATGTATGTTAATAAAAAAACCTCGACTTAAAAACTGTATAAAAATAATTCGGGTCCACATTAAGCCTGACCACGTATTAGTCCACTCAAATCCACTATATAACATACAACTTCAATGTTGACTCGATACTAACCTGATTTCGAGTACAACATTTGTAGACAGGAGTCTATGTTTCAACCCTCCCCATTTTATCGATATCGATAAGAAACGCAAGCCATGCCTGTAGCGTACTACACTATTTAAATCGCTTATGTTGGTACTATGGTTCTTTGACAGTTCTTTGTCTACATGTCGTAATGATTTGTGAAACAAACTGATTCCACTCGCTAGTATGGGAGTCCCGTCTCTTAAAACGTAGTGATTATATGCTCTTTGGCTCGATGTTGGTTAAAAAGTTGGTTGGTAATACAATAAAGAAAGAATAAAATGGCGTGGTATAAATGATGGGTTGTGGTTACTTTCAAGATCACTACTTACCTGTCCCGCGAGGGTTTGGAACACCATGAGCGTGATCCTCAGACCGGTGTTGGCCTTATACGAGCGGTGCGCCCACAACCGGTGGGCTCCTGTCGTTACACCCAGGATAGCACAGGATGTCAGGGCGACCACTGCCAGGAAAAACAAAACAATAATAGTGTAATATCGTCGTTATTTTTATTATGTTTAATATGAACTTGCAGTTTTGTCTATGGTACTAGCGAACATGGACACTTAAAAAAAAATAGTGAGCACGTACCTAAGGCTCCACCATTAGGGCTCCTCTACACGATGGCCCAGCGTAGGCCTGTCTAAGGGATGCAACTATGCGGTGGAATGAGATAGCAATATCACTTACTCCCTCTAACGCATAAATGCGTCCCTCGGACTGGCCTGCGCTGGGCCATCGTGTAGAGGAGCTATTAGAGGTATGTATGTATACATTTAGCAACATTGAATGTGGTTGCGCTGCTTATGTCTGAAATTGCGGTATTTACTCGCTAAATTACCGCCCACCGCAAATCTCAAGGAATCGTGTTAATTTTACCGCAATGTCTATATCACAGTGTAAAACACTAGGTTTTTGCAATATCCTCTAGCTTTCCCGGTTGTATTTTAAACGTTTCGACGCCAACGACGGATATATCCGAACCGCAGCTTCAACGCCAACGACGGACTAATAGGGTTGTTTCCAATTTTTTGAAAAGCTTGTATTACGTTCTACTATATTAACTAAAAGTTGCCCTAAAATTCAACTTTTATACTAAAAACGGCTTTAAATATGTTAAATTAACAAAATATATTTTGACAGATGCTTTCGCGCCCAAAACGCTCTTTGAAAATTGTGTGACGTCACAGTTTACGGTTTGACACATAACTACATACACACGTAGAAGATACGAAGTGTCAACTGACATTTGTCATTTGTTGTTTATCGCCTAACTGTCAACAGTGTCAATCCGAGAGTTGTGACACTTGTGACGTCATCAGAATCTTCAATGACGTTTCGAGTTTGGTCACGTGACGTGTGCCAAAAGATATTTTAAATTCAATATTTACAAAAATATGGTCATTACAGGTCCCCTAAAAGTAATTCAACATGTTCTTATAATCCAAAAGAATTTATTGGGATACAATTCTGCCCTAAGATTTGTAGATGGAAACAACCCTATTCGTAACAGACCACAGAACAGCACTACGTGTATATGCTTAAAGTTCAATTTCAGTTTTGACACTTCGGTGACCTGTCGTCCGATTGACAGGTTTTGTATTTGACACGGCGTCGAAAAGGGTAATTACACTAATTACTACATTGCTTTAGTGTCAAGCTCCCTATTTCATTCATTCATTTCATCTAATTCATTTCACTCTAACTTGTACATGTGTTAGTCCTAGCCAGACGCCCGCGCGAATGACAACTAACTGATATGATTCAAATATCGGGTTGATGTCAGGGAACGTTTGAATTGGCCTGTAGTCTTTTAAGGATTAGGGTCGCTCTCTCACAGTATTTTTATAGAGCACGGCCAAAAATAACAAAATAAATACCAACACATCCTTCCATTAGGTATTCGAATTTTTGTTTACTTAAGAGGGAAGTATAACGTGATCGTCCATACAAAAAGAGAAAACGTTATTCCACTTCTAAATATTTTCCATGCTCCATGATTTTTTAGTATGTTATTGACACAATGAAAAACTAGGTAAGTTTTTCTTTTTTCTCAAAATTTTCAAAACAAAAAATAAAATAAAAAAGGGAAACCTATAAACCTAGAATATATTATGCTAAAGCGATCATCGTCAAAATCAAAGTGAGTTGTTAAGATTTAGTTAGTGGAAAACGTTTTCTCCCTAGGATCGCAACGCAAAGGTATTCTTCCCTCTTAACAAATAGAATTATACTGGGAATGTAAATTATTCTAATAACGTTTGCGTATTACAAGGAAATCCACTTACAATATGATACTGTTTCGTGGCACAAACAATCCAGAAAATTGAATATAAATGAGTTGTCGGGTTAATTTCCATACCTATCTATGGAGTATTCGATACAAGTCATACCCTAATGTAATTACATATTATCTTGATTTAAAAATTCAGCAAAAATTCATCGAACCCTATTCAATTTTTTTTAAGAAGAGCTAGAAAAGAAATGTATCTTAATTGGTCTCTTCAATTTAAATTCTCAACCCTTTGATCAGATGTCATTGGATAGATCTTTCAAAAAGGATACCGGTTTTAAAACATGTTTTACTTATAACCTCAAAATTTTTGGAAACAGCTCTGAAAGCTTACGTAAGAATCGTAGTAGTAATAAACTCTTTATTGTACAAAAATACATTTTAAAAGTAACATAGTTAGTAAGAAGTACAAAGGCGAACTTATCCCTTTGAGGGATCTCTTCCAGTTAACCTTTGAGTAGATGAGAGGAGAGAGTGAAAAGAGGATGACAAATGCAGCAAAATGTACAACAAGGTACCAAAAAGACAATGGATATAAATACATAGGTACTTACATAATTTATAGGATAAACATGTATTACAACAAAAAGGAATGGGGAAAATACACAAAAAATTGGAAAGAAGTAGAAAAATATAAAGCAACTATACAATAGAAATATATATATTAATCAGTCAGATAACCATAGCATCTTTAACCTCCCCTTGAGCGACGCAACCAATAATAATACTACCATGCAGAAATGACACTTCGTAGAAAACCGAAGTTTGACAGTGATTCAGGGACGAATTATGCTGTCCCTTTCTAATGTATGGCACTATCTCTTTCGGGCATTTAGGGTTGTCCAAATTCAAGTCACCCTACCCTAATAATTGCTCGGAGCAATGCTGAGTCGAGAAAAGCCGAAAGGAGGAGTTTCGCCCCACTGCCAATTCCAACAATGCTTATAAGATGTCACAGCGATACAATACCCATAGTATCGTATTGCCTTACCTACCGTACCTCGGTACCTTCGGTTTTTGGACCCGGGTATGTCCTTAAACTACGTCCAAAAGAGAGGTATGGGCAATGTGAATGTCATCTCGCCTTGTGTGGTAGGGCACAGCACAGCAGATGTCATTCCAGATCTAGAGCAGACTGCTAGAGCAGACCAACTGGGGAAGTACCTCCACCTTACAGAAAACCGCAGCCAAATAACACTTGACCCTACTCATAGTGTTGTGTTCCTGCCGGTGAGTAAGGTTGCCAGAGCTCAACGAGGGGGGTGGGGTTAGGGTCGGCAACGCGCATGTAACTCCTCTGGAGTTGCAGGTGTACATAGGCTACGGAGACTGCTTACCATCAGGCAGGCCGTATGCTTGTTTGCCACCGACGTAGTATAAAAAAAAAACCTTGATTGTATTGTACCAACGATAATATTTCATTTGCTAATGAAGTAACCCATGTAATAATGAAATGATGTCTGTGGCTGATTGTCAAGAGGGCGCTGTTATTCTCGTGCATAGGGTGTGAGTTTAGTTTAGTATGAAAGATTTAGTTCCAATTAAATTCCGCAATATGGCGCGTGATCATATATTACTGGTTAGGCTTTAATAATATGAATGAATGTTGTACGGCCACTATTTTTTGCATCAGATATTGTTTTTACAGAGAAGGAAGGAATACTTTTGTATGATATTGACTACAAAGAGTAACTCGTATGTATGTCTGTCTGCCGGTGTAAGGTGACATTGATGCCACTGCCATCTATAAATGTTCTTAATAAAATGAGTGACGTTCGCCGCCGCATTACTGCCGCGATTACGACGTTCATTTTGGGACAAAGATTTTTTATTTTCTAAAAAAGAAACTCACATTTCACTTATATGAGAATCATTTTTCTATAAAATTTGATGAATAGGTACATCAAATTCATAATAATTAATAATAATAATAATAATAAAATGCTTTATTGCACACTACAAAAAAAAATGGTACAAAATATGTAAAGGTATAAATATGTAGGTAACAACAGGCGGACTTATCGCTAAACAGCGATCTCTTCCAGACAACCTTCAGATAGAGAAATGGCGAACATAATCAAGGTAACGGGTGGTGCAAAAATAAAATAAAATACATATACTACAAATATTTAATATATATAGGTATACTACATTTATTACTATATATAAACAATATATAAATAACAAATAAATATATAAATAAATGACAAAGGAAAAGCCATACAAATAACGAAGAATTTCAAAATAAACAACTACATTTATGAAAGAGACAAGTAATGTTCTTTTAATCGGTTTTTAAAAATAGAGAGCGATTTAGCACGTTTGATGTCAACGGGCAGAGCATTCCACAGCCGGACAGCGCGAAAACTGAAAGAGTTAATGTAAAATTTCGAAGAGGAAGGAGGGGGAACTAGTAACAGATTTTGAGAGCATCTGATAGAGGAAAGAAATTTAAACCGAGTTTTAAGATAACAAGGAGTATTGGGGTGAAACAGAGTGGCATACAGGAGGGAGAAAATATGTGCGTTGCGACGGAAACGAATAGGTAGCCACTTAAGCTTTGAACGAAAGCTTGAAATATGATCAAATTTGCGCAATCCAAAAATAAATCTAATGCAAACATTTTGAAGTCGATCGAGTTTGTTCAATTGCTCTTCAGTAAGGTCTAAATAGCAGATATCTGCATAATCTAAAATAGGCAGAAGGAGAGACATAGCGTAGATAAAGTTTTAAGTTTACAAATGTTTGCTTCAACAAACATGCATTATTATAATACGATAAACGAAAACCATATTATCAAGCAAATTTAACAGAGACAGCGGCGGCAACAATGCCCTTGCAGTTGAAATCCGAACGGCACCTTTAGGCACGGGAGCGACGACAGTCCCCACATTGATGCGATTATAAAAAAAAATTGAAGCGAGTCTATATAATGTCATTATTGGACCTTTGGTTTATTGCTGACGATTTATGGTGTATTACCGGGTAGGCAACGTGAAAATCCTGATGAGAGAAGTGTATGTACTTACGGAATAAAATGGTCAACAGTTTGACCTCGAACAGCAGCAGCCATAGCCCGTAGAGCGAGAGCAGATGAATGTGGATGAAGAAAAGGACGACGGGCCAGTCGGCCTCGCGGCTTCGGTCCTGCGCGGGCGCCTCGGTGATGCTCACCATGCTGCACACTGGGTGCACGCTGCAATAATAAGATTTGGTTAAGTCCTCGAAGAAGATAAACAAGGCAGACCTCAACATCAGATGGGAATAATCATTGCTAAGGAGAGTGTGAGAGAGAGAGAGAGAGCGGTTAAGCCCTTGAAGCGTGAACCCTTTTATTTTGTGAGAAAAAAGGGATTTTTATACTGTTGCTCAAAAAGTGCTACTCGTACTTCACCAAGCTGTTTAGCGTTTGCTAAATTGTTTTTTGCAAAATAGTGCATTTTTACTCCATTTGTAATCCATACGTCCACGCCAATGTTTTGATGTTCAAATATTTTATATATTTTTAATATCTCAGTTTTTTTTAAATGCTACGTTGGTGACAAACAAGCATACGGCCCGCCTGATGGTAAGCAGTCTCTGTAGCCTATAGACGCCTATAACTCCAGAGGTGTTCCATGCGCGTTGCCGACCCTAACACACCGTACCCTTGTTGAGCTGTCGATTTAGACATTGATTACGTATAAAAATTATGTAATCAACAGTATTCGGTAAACTTCGGAAATGGTATTGTTTATCACAACAAGCAACTCAAAATAATACTTACCGCACTTGACTTATTTAGTAGCTAGACTTACACCATAAGGGTTCCTTTTTACCTTTTTGCTACGGACCCTAAAAATGTATCCAAATATAATGGCAATGCTCTATGAAAAATTCCATTACCAGCGGCGCCCGAAAGGCGGCGTTAGATACTATGTACCCATGTTATAAGTAAGGACGATATATTATAGTAGTCGTATGGGTTATAATACTAGTATGAGACGTTTAACCCAAACGGCAGATGCGGCCTATTTTATTTTACTAACAATGGGGTGGTAAATATATGTATCTTGGCCTATTGAATAATTAATTTGAATCGTCATTATTATTATTTATTATACCTATGAAGGTACGGGTAGGTGCAGTAGGTACCTTTTCTAGATAAAAAAAGTAAAAGTAATAAGGCGTTTATCCATAAAGTGAAAAGATGTATACTGATGATATATCAAAAAGGGTGCTCTTATAATATTAATAAATAATAATATACATCCCACTGCTGGGCACAGGCTGCTCATGCGCGACAGGGTTTGGGCTATAGGCCTCACGCTGGCCCAATGTCGGTTGGGGACCTTTGAATTTCTTTGCAGATGTATGCAGGTTTACTCACGATGTTTTCTTTCACCGAAAAACTAGTGGTAAATATCAAATGATATTCCGTACACAAGTTCCGAAAAACGAATTGATACCTACGAGCCAGGATATAAAACATACCTATGGGTATTATTATATAAAAGTTTATTCTTCCTTATACATATATTTCATTAGAAGAGACTAGCTGTTTCTTTGTAGATATAGGTGCTCATTCCCAAGTATATCTCCAAAATGGATGGAAATAAAATATCTTGCCCACTCTACTTCCTCTAACTTCCGATCCAAAAAAATTGAAAAAAAAAATCGTGAAATTACAGCTTAATAAAGACTTTCAAGGGAAACTATAGTGAACCTCATCGGTCTAGCCGTTTTTAAGTTTTTGTAAAAAGACTATTTTGACGGACGGGTAACTACAGAACCCTACACTGACCATGGCCCGACATGCTCTTGGCCGGTTTTCATATATTTGGTCAGCAGGTGACTAAGCTTGCTTATTCTAAACTAAATTTTTCAGGTATGATTAACAATTAAGAAAAAACGACGTGTTCTTAAATCGTTTCTTTGTTAACTTAAACAACCTGTAGCTCCTAAAGTATTGATCGTAGAGTAAAAATAAACAAAACCAAATTTGTAGGACATTTTATCGTAAAACTTTTGACCGAAGCTATCCGAGATATGAAAAAAAATCTGAAAAAACCCTTCAATACCAATAAAGTGGCGTATCAAACCGAATTAGATTAAACTTAGGGGTCATTTTTTAGTCCGTGTTTTCTCGCCAGTTGGGTATGCAAGTGTAAAGTAATAATGCAAATTAATTTGATACAGGCGAAAAATCGATCCATCTAGATGTTATTGTTGGTAAGATTCGCTATTGAGTAAATAAGTTTTTTTTTTTATAACATACATTAATTTTATTGGTGTGTGTGAAGTCCTCAATCCGCATTGTGCTGACGTGCCTACGTTACCACGTGCAGTGGGGCGTAAATATGTATATATAGGGTGCTTATTTAGTCAGCTGCAATAATTTACGGGGTGAATGAACATATCGGTCATACTGAGCAACTTTTACTATGGGACCAACCCCGAAATTGCGAAAAAAATTACTCTCCCATAGAAAATATCAAAGTCAGACAGCCAAAATGTATGAAACAGCCAATTTATGTTATATTTAAATTATTTTCAGACAATATTTTTATTCCAAGTAGAAACACTAAGCTATATGAATTAGTATAAACTAAAAACATACATATATACATATATATTTGCCGCTACTGTATGAACGATATCTTAGTTAAGATGAAGCTACGACTACGAGTAGCAGCGCGGAAAATTGACACTTTCCCACATATGTTTCTGCTCTTTGTTTTCTGCCGCGGCCGTTGCTCCCGCGCGACGTTGCAGAACCTCGCTGAGGGTACTGGGGTCACGTGCTCAGCGATAGCTTGATATCTTAACTTTCAAGTCAATCGTGTACGAGAGAGACACTGTTTTACTCGGAAACCTCGTGCTATTTTACTAATAAAAATAATTTATGAAACAAATGGTCCCTATAGGTAAAAAACTTAAGTAAGTCACCTGTTGTATGTAGTTGTGACGTGTTCGAATAGACATTTGTTTTGTTTGTGTGTGTCTTTTAAACATGTAGTCTATTCGAACACGTCACAACTACATACAACAGGTGACTTACTTAAGTTTTTTACCTATAATGAAATATGAACTTATCGTTCTTTTCTTTTTCACTTATTGTTGTCGTCCTATGGTAGCCCATTGGTACAGAGGGCCTTCGTGAGACGTTGCCATCCGCTCCTGTCCTGTGCCTCACTTTTCACTAGTTACCTAAAACTAGTTTTCCGTAAGGCCTCGGTGATAACTAGTTTTGACTAATTGTCTAAAATGTATTTCAGGGAAAACTATTTTTATTACACGATGCACATAACATAAAAAGATACTTTTTAGGGTTCCGTACTCAAAGGGTCAAACGGGACCCTATTGCTGAGACTTCGCTGTCCGTCCGTCCGTCTGTCACCAGGCTGTATTTCATGAACCGTGATAGCTAATAGACAGTTGAAATATTCACAGATGATGTATTTCTATTGCCGCTATAACAACAAATGCTAAAAACAGAATACAATAAATATTTAAGGGAGGCTCCCATACAACAATAGTACATTACGATACAAGTGCGAAAAATACGAAATTCAAAACGAGTGGCGATAATTTAAAACACGACCGAAGGGAGTGTTTTAAATCGACACGAGTTGCGAATTACCTATTCGCACATGTATCGTACAACGTTTTACAGTACATATGGCCCTTTAAATGTTTGACACAGTAACGTAATATGCTAATTTGCGCACTAGTGCGGTAAAGTAGCACCATAAGTACTGTAAACATAATTTTTTTGCCGTTTTTATAAATAATGGTAAGGAACCCTTCGTGCGCGAGTCCGACTCGCACTTGCCCGGTTTTTTTTTCTACGATAACATTATTTACACATTATGGTCGGTTCTCTCGCCCGGCGTCGCGCGCTATCAGGGTGCGTAGACAAGATGCCAGTCGTTCACGCTCCTTACATAGCGTAGTTATCGCTCTCTATCACTTTTGCATATTAGTGCGACAGAGACAGTTGCGTTTCGTTCGCTACGGAGTGTTAACGATTGGCATATTGTCTACGCATGTAGGTCACGGTTAAACTAACACGCTCCTCCTCGCTTCTGGCAAAGTATCGTGAAAACTACTTTAACCAGTAAAAACGCGTTTTCCTCAGCGAAAAACAGTTTAAACTATACTTATTTAATTAGTGAAAACTAGTTTTCATCAAGGATTTACGCAAAAGATCTAGGAAAAAACGCTTTTTCTCTATAAACGGGTTTTTACGATGACATATTATATCGAGTCCAAGTAAGTAACGAATACTTGGACTAGATATAAAATGTACGTACACTAAGCAACAAAAAAGTCTAGGTACTTAGACTTTTAGTAGTACAGTCACCTGCAATAATATGTTACACAACGAAGGCCGCAAAACTATAACACGCTCATACACACGCACACATTAATTATAAGACCGTGGCAGGTATTTTTTGGCCTTCGTTGTGTACATGATTGAAATCGATTTGAACCTATAAATTGTTTACTATTCCTGCGACTAACAAGTCATTTTACATAGTTATTTCTGAGGAGGTATATTTATAATAAACGGCGATATGCCGCAAAACTGTAGGTGGTATGACTCGCCCTTTACAAAAAAAATATATCTTCAAACAATGTGACATACGAGTACGACGTTATAGTACAGGTAAAATAAGACTAAATATGGCCATATATGTACATCGATAAAAATTTGTTTATGACCTTTATCTTGGCACTAGAAATGAGGACCTGCCGCGTCCTACCAAATTTTAGGGGTCCGACCCCCTTTTCGGGGGGGTATGTGCAGGGGTTCATTTTAAAATATTCACATTTTACAAACCAGCCGAGTGAGGTGTCATTTTCGTCTAATTTTGAATTTTGCGCTGAATCGAGTGAAACCATGCTCATAATTATAAGATCAATATTTTGCGAGATATGTATGATTTTTACAGAAAAAGTAAACGAAAAAATAAAATATTTCAAGTCAAGAGTAGGTATTAATCAGCAAAAACAATCGGAAAACTTTTAATTATTTACAAAAGATGAACTTACTAGGCATTTCTCAACCAAGAGATAATTTGTAGGCGGTGCTATTTTTCCTGTACTATTAGCGAAAAAATGAGTTTACAGTATTCCAATGACGTGATTAAATATTTTATGTGTAAATGCGGGTCGTAGGTGTAACTTATAGACATTTTAATTTTAAATGAGGATAGTGTAAAGCATAAATAATTAGTCCATACAAGTAAAGTGGTTGGCTGTTCAAATTCTTTATATTTCTATGTCGATAACTAATGCGAAATTTGTAGTAACTACTCTAAGATGGGTCGATAAATGTAGTAAGGGTGTAATGTATACAGAAATAACAAATTTTGTAATAAAGAAGTAGATATTATCCGCCTGTTTCGAGAAATCCGCGACGCTGAGGCACTTGGTAATTTCATTTGGCTTGTACTCTGGAACTATGCAGGTACTCGTATAATTGCTTTCTAGGAAGTACAACTTAAGTACCCATTGCGTAGTAAATCCATATGGCATAAAATGCCGAAACGCAAAGAGGGGTTGCCAGAGAGCATTATATCCTTGAACTTAAAATGATAGGTTTATATGTTATTTTATTATTCGCTGCACGTATTATAATCGAAACATTTGAACGTTTGGTAAAAACTTTTTGCTGCCGAGGTAGTTGGTTTCCGTGAATGGACCATTGTTTAACACGTGAGACATTATAGAACTCACACAACAACACACGTCAAAATTCAAAAATGTATTCTACAAGTTGGCCCTAAGGCTTCATTCGTACGAGACTTTAAACAGCATACATACATACATATAATCCCGGCTATTTCCCGGAGGGGTAGACAGAGAGTACGGATTTCCATTTGCTCCGATCCGAATGAGGTATATGAATATACCTCATTCAGATCGGACGCATTCATTTATAATACACCTCATACACGCTCGCCGGTTTAGGGTGCTCTTGCCCTGGCCTTTCTTCAGGATTTCCTCGATTTGATCAGAGAAAGTCCGCTGAGGTCTAGTCCCCCTTCCAGCTCCCTCTTCTACTTCTTCCTTATACACTCTCTTTGTTACCCTTCTTTCGCTCATTCTTTCCACGTGTCCAAACCATCTCAACATATTTTTCTCAATTTTTGTCACTACACCTTCGTTTAGTCCACACTAATCATGCAAAAATATCAAACATTGAACTTTATTGACAATAAGAGACAAAGTGTTTTATACATGTCTAATATTGTAAATGTTGTTGTATTGTTGTTGTGCTGTTATTTGGTGAAACAGAAAAATACTATACTCGGGCCCGACGTGGGGCCAAATATCGGGCTCTGGGGTTTGCTTTATTTTAATTAGGTTGATTTAATTCAATTAGCCTTTCAGAAAAAGTGGTCTCGATGTCAATAGTTTTTCTTTCTTTTTGAGACATATTTAGAGAGTGCTTGGCAGAAAATTCAGAAATTGTATAAAATTCCACTATAGGAAAATTTTAAATAGCATTTTATAAACGAATACAGGCAGCCGAATTTTCCTACTTGCAATGAAATGGTGAAAACAAAATACTGAGGTACTTGTGAATACCTATGCTATCAAATCCTTAGTAATTACGTTATTATTTAAACGTTATTAAATAATTAGATAATCATTTAAGGCCACATCATCATCATCTCATAATGAAAAGTTCTGTCTGTGCCACCAATGCGCGCCTGGAGATTTGAACTTAATGAGGACAGACGCGCAAATCTTAACGCAATCGCTTAAAGAAACATGTCTTTCACCTATGCCAATTCCAAAGAAACATATACCATAGACTATAGTAGATTTTATTAGGTTCCTGACAGTAGGAACCATTTATAATCTGTATTCTGTACTTGTTTGACCTCATTAAAATCACATAATAAATAAGGTATCTTTTCAAGTGATGTATTAAAAACAAAAACTCACCTTACTGTATAAAATATAACTGTATTTCACGAACTCCGTTTGAATAAGCACTAGGATAAATTTGAGGGTTGTGTTTATTAGTTTCTAATCGTGTTTCTTTTTAAAGGACGCAGCGCAGCGGCGCGCGCTCGGAGCGTAACTAACAACAATCAGCCAGTGACATTAGTCGGGTGCAGCACAAATTATACGCCATTTTACCGCGTCATGTTGTAGGTAGATCGCCAGGCGCGATATCTACCTGTATAGATCGTCTTATTTATGAAGACGGGTGCCTTGATTCGTAATATCATGTTAATAAAGGTTAGATTTGACAAATCTGCGCGACATCGCGGATGACACGAACTTATACAATATTTTTTCTCAAACTTGCAATGATATTTTGACATAACTTACTTCAAATTAGGACCGGAAATACTACATATTCGGTGCGATGAGTGAAGATGATATGTTAAGGAATTACATATTACACACCTAGGCATGTAAGGCAACCTTTTGTTTTTAAGCGTCAAATTGTGACACGTCTTGGCATTCAACCATAAAAAACCTATGAGCAAAAATTCTGCCATTATGCGTTTTGTTGTGTTTTTAGGGTTCCGTAGCCAAATGGCAAAAAACGGAACCCTTATAGATTCGTCATGTCAGTCTGTCTGTCCGATTATGTCACAGCCACTTTTTCCGAAACTATAAGAACTATACTTGTTCAAACTTGGTAATTAGATGTATTCTATGAACCGCATTAAGATTTTTACACAAAAATAGAAAAAAACAATAAATTTTGGGGGTTCCCCATACTTAGAACTGAAACTCTAAAAAATTTTTTTTCTTTCAACCCATACGTGTGGGGTACCCAACAAACATTATACCGTCAGTTACAGGCTTCTTTAAAACTTTAATCTTTTGAACGGCGTTATAATAATCTCAGTTATAGCTTGGAACGTTATAGAGGAGTTAAGAAATAAATTCCACTCCAACAGTGGTTCTAGAGCTACAATGGATGATGTTATGCAGAATTGAGAGTAATAATAGTGTTAATTACAGCTACTGGAGTCAAGCTTTATAGCTTTAACCTGTTTGTAACACTTAAATCTTTACAACAGCGCCCGCTGACACTTACTGATGTTTATTGTTACTTAATGGTTACTGTGAAGTATCTTATATATCTTTAGGTGTTGTGATAACTTTAAGCTGCAGGCATGGGTTGCATAAAAGAGTTAGTCAAGTATGTCGTAATACCAGATACTAAAAGCGTTGCATAACTCTCTTATGAAGTTTCAAGCTTTAACGTAAGTTTTGCTTATGCTAATTGTGTTAGCCGAGTACCTTTTTGAAGGCTTTCTACAGGCAATGGTGTAATGAACAGAGTTTGTCAAGAGTGTAGTAATACGAAAATTAAAGAAGATGCCAAAAGTTTGGATCATCTCATTTTTGCAGGTTTAAGCTGTAACGTTGATTTTACGAATGCACATTGTGTTAAGTAAGTGCATTTTAATGACATTCTAAAGGTAATGATGTGAGTTAACACAGTATAAGAACTCAAGGAATCCAAAGGGATACATGTCAATTTTAATATAAATTACGCGAATAAGTTATTAAAAGCATATTTTATAATATTATAACAAACCTAAAGAAAATATTTTACCGAGCTTTAATTAGTTACATTAAAATGAAAAGATTACACACTTGGACTAAGCAAAAGAAAACGGGTGGTGTGAAAAACAGGATAAAGCAAGAACGTCGTTCTTTTTTCAATTCCGTTTCTGGTACGAATAACACAAATGAATCTAGAAATTCTGATGAAATCCGACTAGATGCTATTGATGAAGTGCTAACAAATAACAAAAACCATTTGCTACAAATTCAAAACACAAATTGCCATAATACGAGTGATTTTGGTCAAGTTCGAGTAGAGGAACAGCGACAGGGTTCTGTACAACAAGATCAAGAGGAATTAAATTACATTGTTTTCGATTCTCTTCCACTGAGTGAGTCAGACGAAGAAAAGGAGGAAAATAAGCCAAGGCCGATATCGCAGATGTTTGGGGCCCGAGCCGCAGGCGAGGGTCGCAAATATGCGAGAGAGGGCTTTCTGTTTTACGACCCGTGTTTTGTACACAACTTTGACAAAGAGTGGGTTTTCCCGGACGCACAGCGTGCGGAAACCCGCGCTTTTTGGCAAGGTGTGATGTAAATATTATTTATCAATTATCGGCGCAAAAGTGTTTTAAATAAACGCAGTAAACATGAGAATAAGTTACCAAAGTGAAAAGTCTACTGTTTTTGTTTGTTATAACGAAAGTAACTACGTTCCAACCCGGTGTCCCACGACACCACTCGCCATTTTTATTTATGTTGCTTATCACGGGCTAACCTTTTAAAGCTACATTAATTGAAACAAGGTCACTGTCGTGTCGATATAGATTAAATAATTCATTTATTATTTTTACATTTATATACTGTATAGATTAAATAATTCATTTATTATAATGATAAAATATTAAAAATTCTACTTATAAAAAGTTACCAAATTAAAATGAAATTATCAATTTAAATTCATTGTTGCCTAACTGTTTGACACTTAATCGGTGGCATACAGTGAGTGGCATAGTTTGTTATTTTTCCAAAGTTTATAATATCACTATAACTAACGACGATACAGTGACTATATAGGTAGGCACCTACGACTATCAACAATCAGACAATAATAATAATGAACTTTGCTGAATATATAGGTATGTATTTTTATAGTGATTATTTTTTTACTATCAGGTTTTGATTACTTTGTCAAAGAACCCTAATTCTATCAGGTTTAAAAATGCTTAGCCGGTTGTATTGTCTTCTATATAGTTAAACGCTTTGTTTGAGTCTATTATTACACTCTTATGTATACTAAAGACTGCACAATACTCTCGACTAAAGATGCTGTATCTCAAAAAGTGTAAATGATGCGTTAAGGGAGAGCTAAAGCTGTAATAGCAAGTTCGCCATTGTTTTAGTAAAGTAACCTAAAAATGTACTTGTTTGATCAATATTTATGTACAAAATACTCCATTAATAATTTTTATTTTATCATTCTATCGATGCCACGTAACTTTACTTGCCAATGGCCGACAAAAAGAACAAGTTGCTGATAAAACTTTAAGGCGTCTATTTTATTAAGCATAAGTTTTACTTTAAATCTTTAATTAATCCGGAGCGCGTTAAAATTAAGATGGAAAACATGGTATACACTTACCGTAAAATCGCAGGCGCAGCACTTTTTCACTTTTCACACGATAAAACTTCTTCTTCCTAATAAAAACTTGCGAGCAGATCGCCATTAAATGTTGCTGTGATAAGTTTTATTTTCTTTGTATCATTTATTTTATAAGTTTGATCGTTTTGGATTTCTTTGAAGCTAATACATAAAAACAGTACAAAAAGAGTTCTCAAAAAGCGGTCACATATTTAATTGAGAATGTTTTAGATATCTAGTACGCGTTAAATCGTTAACCCACTCTCTCTTATAGGTTTAACAAGTTTAAAATTCTTAACTGAGGGTTGTCTCACACCTATTGTGTTAGCTAATGATTCTATGAGAACGTAGAACCGGCTAAAGTAATAGCTGAGGGTGAATTAACTCCCTTCTAAGTACTTCTAACCCTTAAGTAACACTGTTGTATAGGCTTCCTGACACCTTTACCTGTAAAAAGTGGGGCCTGATTCGTGGTTATAAGGGTGGTATAGAGTCCTCTACCAACCTACTACAGGTATTCTTAACACTCTTAATTCTCAAATGAGAGCATTATAACAGTGATATGTAGGCTATTTTGACGCTGTCATGTTAGTTGGGATATCTATGGATAGGTCTTCAACAATGATATTAAGGTTAATAATATCATTTTTTTCTAAGCTGAATAGTTTGCGCGAGAGACACTTCCAAAGTGGTAAAATGTGTGTCCCCCCCCTGTAACTTCTAAAATAACAGAATGATAAACCTAAAAATAATAATTATATGATGTACATTACCATGCAAACTTCCACCGAAAATTGGTTTGAACGAGATCTAGTAAGTAGTTTTTTTTAATACGTCATAAATGCTTACGGAACCCTTCATGGGCGAGTCCGACTCGCACTTGGCCGCTTTTTATTATTATTTCAGGGTTATTAAAAGGGGAACGATAATATATGATTATTTTTGCGCTACGACGCACGGATTAGGAGAAAATTTTAGGAAATACAGCCCTGTATCTCCTAAAACTTTCGCCTTTCAATAACCCCAAAGTAATAATAATAAAACACAAAGAAGAAAAATGACGTGCGTCGTAGCGCCAAAATAATGAAATTTTTGTTCTTCCTCAATACCCCACGCCCTGAATAACAAACACATGAAACAATCATCATCATCCTATTTTTATTATTATTTCATTGCAAGTTTAAGAAAAGCACTATACAAATCTAGGCGAGAAACGGGGTTGCCGGCCGCGTATCCCTATGCGACCTCGCTCGCTCGGCCGTCTATATCTACTTAGCCTGCAACCCTTCGTTTCCCGGCCTCAATAGTAATGTACTATAAATTAAATTTTACATTCAAAAGTGTCGCCTTCAAACTTTAAATGGAGTTTCTAAATTCAGTTAATGTTTTTACCTTATAACTTCGTATATTCAGAAGATTTAGAGGTTTGTTTTACAAGGGGACAAAGTTGTTGCATAACTCTTTGTGCTAATATTGATAACCAAGCAAGCGAAAGATTTAATTTAATAAAGTGGAATCTTAAGAGGTGCGAGGGTATCAAGGCACGATGGTTAAACAAACTTTTCTACCGCGTGTTAAACAACATTTTTCAACAAACCAACGCGCGGAAAATACTAACTGTAAAACGATACAAATCAAATGCAAATGAATGCTAGTAAATATTTATCATTCAAAATTCCACCAGCCAATATGAGAACATCATCAACTCGAAATTTTCATCAACTTACTTTGCCGCTCTTGTGGATGAAATGCAACTTTGTCATGAGTATTTGGAGAGAGTCTTTACGAGCCGGCGGTGTGAAAAAATCAATACTCATGAAAAAATCAAAGACAGGGCTTTTTGGGGTTATTACCCCAACAATACTAGTATACCTACGAAAAAAGTATCATTCTCACTGCCCATTCATCACTGAAAAGTTACTAGGTACCTATATTGCCTATACTACGCTTATTCTGTAACTTAGTGACAGACGTCAAACGCCGAAAATGGCGGACACAATCTTGACCTCGATACCTAGCCGGTCTAGTACATATAAGTCAGTGTTTTTGGAACCTAATATTTGTACAGTCCGCAAAACTATTAGCTTAGCACCGCTGCATACAACTATGTTACAATAGGTAGTCTAATAAAAGAAGCTAGCCTGGAGCTATTGGTATTATTGGTATTGTATCAGAGTCTATCAAATAAAGAAGACTGACAGCCCCAATGTAACGCCGCGAGGATGGTTAATGTTTTACATTACATTGAATATTATTTTTACATTTATGACTTGGGACATTTGTGACCGTGGGAGCCCAGTGCGAAATCTCTATTCAAAGACATTTACGAGCGCCTTGTATCTACAGAGGCATCTGCCTCTGGTGGCCAGAGGGCTGGCAGCTAATTAGTAAGATACTAAGTCTGGCCATCTAAAGAGGTAACGCTGCCAGTCTTCTGAGCACTGTCACACATGTAAGCGACCTGGGGAGCATTTTTATTTATAATTTGATTTAAAGTTTTAGAATACATGTAGTCTAGTTTTATTGATTAGTTAGTTTACTTATTTAATTTTAAGTGTTACTGTATATTGTGATTTTATGTCGCCTTTAAATATATTAAATCAAATTTTACCTTTTAGTAATTTGTCTATAAGAACTGCCACCCTCTTGCTATTTCAAAACGTTAAATGAAACTTGACTGACCGTAGTTATAGTAACAAAAGTAGATTAAAAAATGTTAAAACTAAATATTATGCTTTATTTATACTTTTATGCATATGGCAGCGCACATGAAAGTCGGATATTACATTTAAAAGTTATAAATAGCAGCATGTGACAGTTTTATATGTATGTATGTATAAAGCTAAAATGAAAAAGTAGTAATATAAAAAGGCACGCGACGCCACCAGGAACATGGTGTTGTATGGAAGCTCTCGGTCTTGAATATTAACTAGTCTCTGGTATATACGAGTGTTAAATCGACATCTATATTAACTAGGTTTAATTGAAGATCACTCTACACTGTTTTCAAAGCAAGTTTGTTATGCGACATGATTAAAAACCTAGACGTGATTCAATAAAAGTCTACCTTTCCAACTAGCATATCCACGACGTAAACCGACTCTCGATACTGACGATGACGTGCTCAGCATTAAAGGTAGGTTACTTAATATTATAATATTCAATATGGATGTGGACGGTAAATTAAATATACGGGTTATTTATTTAGTACCTGCAATAATTTACGGGCTGAATATATAGGTCATATTGAGCAACTTTTACAATGGGCCCAAACATGAAATCGAAAAATGTACACTCTGGACGAAATAAAGCTCTAGAAAATTTATGGAAATAGTAAACAGCCACAGTAAATTATGGAAACAATTTTTACTAAATAAAAAACTTCAAAGAGTTGGTAAGTAATAAGTTGTACGACCCGGTCGGACGATTACGGTCCGCACAGTGGGTAGTGACCCTGCCGAAGTTCCGGTCGAAGACAAAATTTGAATATACTATAGACTGTCTTTTTATCAAGGAGGGTTCTTTAAACTACGTAGTTTTAGAGAACATAAGAGCCTTGGCATGTCTCTAAACAAAAATCTTTACAAATAGCCATCAAAGTTATCATACCGTATGAACTCGACTATGAACGTTACTTTAAACGTGATTAGTAGGTGTAGGTACAATTTTATTATTTAAATGGAGGTACAACAAGGTGGGAGATTTTAGAAAATTGTGTACTCAATTAGTGCGAGTTGTTAAGTAAACTAAAATTTCAATAAATACTTGGTTTTGCTGTCCAATTCATAATTTATAAGCGATATTACAATGTAACAAAAGACAAAAAGGTGATTTCCATAAAGTTTTTAAGCTTAATTATCGATTAACTTTTTATAACAACTCACGCTGATTGGGTAGGTAAGGTACACTATTTTCTGGTAGGTATGTTTAACAATATTATTGATTTAAACCAACACGATTTTCGTTCATAGTTTTAAAACGAATACGGGACTTAATCGCGTAAACTTACGTTTATTATATGGCCTGTACCCCTAGTGTAAATTTGATCGACATCATAACGTGACGAACGCGTTTGCGTTAAGTCTCATTTTGTATAGGATTTTGAGTTTCCAAAACGTCCCGCTTGGCGCGCTCTTTCTAAATCCAATACAAAAGGTCACGTTTCGAAATCGAATTTATTTACACTATTTTCGAACGTGACGTTACATTCGTGGTCATAGGCAGACTGGCGAGGAATTGTATCAACAACTTGCTGCGCGAGTTTTGCGAACTACCCGCACTTGATCTTGATTCATCACTTGTACGCTAGGGTTGTCACTTAGCCTACACACAACACTCACGACATCCGATGGTATGTGTTGGAAAGTTGGTATAAGTAGACCTCTCGTGTATTTTCAATGAGTGTGTGCAATGAGTCTTCATTAAAATACCAAAACAATATAAATTATTCATAAATATCAGATCTTAATAGACCACTTTTAAATATACCTACATAAAGGCTGTCCAAATGTTCATACGATATTCCATTATATAAAACTACGACGATGTTTCTTAAAGTCAGATGATAGCTATTAATCATTAATAATAATCAAACTAAAAAAAAAATACATTTGTTCTTATTTATTTCAGAAGGATCCTTAACTTCATTAGTTAAGTTTTTGAACCGTCAGTTTTATTTGTATTATGCTTTAAAAACATGCAAATAGATCTTAAATGTGAAATATGTCCTTAATAATCCTATACGTTTATTATTTTATTATTGATTAATGATAAAACATAGTTTAAATAGGAATAATTCTTATAAAACACCAAAATCCAATTCCCATGCACAAAAAAAATACCCGTGCCCGGATCGAATTTCCAAACTGATACATATTTCATAATTTTATGAATATGTGTATCCTGAAAGTAATATTGGCTTTATTTTATTTTTCTACAAATTATGTTTCAATTTTGGTGAAATTGACGCTTACACAAACTCTATAGCTGGTTAACGTTTTGACAGTTAAAAAAAAGCTGATTTGGCCTGCCAGTCAACATTCTTTAAAGACAAAGGAGAAGAAAAAGATAGTTGCTATTATAATACTAATTAATGACTAAAGTGTTATCTCCTTCATGCTTGTTCAGTCCCAGTGCTATTGTAAGATTGTTGAACTGTTGTCCTTTACCTACTGAGTACTGAAGTAAAATTCCTGTGATCAGGATCGGCGTTCTAACTTTTATAATGTTAAATTTGGTTTGACAGTGCTCGTAGTGCTTTTTGTTCTCGCCAATATATATGAGAACGAACAAGATCAATATATCTATATAATACAGATTTTCAAAGCTAGTTTGCGACTGACAACCACAATAAAGGCGATATTAAGAAAAAAATGCTATATCGACTTTATGATTACTAAATCAAGGTAGAAAATCAAATGCAAAACAAATAAAAATACAAAGAAGTCGTTAGGTGCCAATGTGCCCTCGCCGCCGCCGCCGTCTGTGCCGTGCCGTCTCTTATAAAGGGCTGTACATTACAGCACGCACGTGCACATCTATAGATACGCACACGCATCCGGTGTGCACAGGCCTTTAAACAGTTTAAACTATTATCATCCCATACACTAAAATAACGAGTCTTTGACCATTCGCGAATGTTTTTTGGCCATTATTTGGTATTTTGTCGATGTGATGTTTTTTTAAATTCAATGTAGGTACTTCTTATCTAATCTTCATTCATATCTCGCATGGCGTATACAATTAGCGTAGATACCTATTGCATATGAAGAAGATGATAAAATTTACCTAATCCGGTAATTTATATTCATTGTCTTTAGTAATTCTTTAAAAGCTTTTCTTTGAAATGTTAATGTCTGAAATGGTAACGTAGGAATAGCAAAATAGAGTTAAATAGTGTGTTTTTTATTTATTTATTGTAAATTCTATGTTATTTAAAAATTTAGGGGACCAAATGCACCTGAGATCAAGTCTCTTAGGTAGAGGTACTTTAATCAGAATACTCCAGTCAAGTAGTCAATTGTTGTTTTCAAAATTATTATTTTTCTTATTATACAAAAAACGGTAGTACCTATAATTACCCCGCGTTGGAAAAAAGTGGGCCTAAGCGTGAGACCTAAGGTTAAAAAATAACAAATTTATTTCTATAAAGTACAAAAAAATTAGTTACCGATATTTTAAGAGATGGTACTTTTCATTAAAACGATTAACATATAAAAATCATATGAAAAGTTTTCTTTTCATATGATTTTTATATGTTCAAAAGTTCAATATTTCAAAAGCACGAAAAAAGGTCCACCTGTTTTCGAACTTCAAAAATGCACAGTTTCGTTTATATAAATTCTGTCACTGATAAAAAAAATACGATAAGTAATAATGTTGGTATTGACATTCTACTCTTAGCCCTTACAACTCACTCCCATAACGGACTGACCGGGAGTATTAACGCATCCGCACGCATTTCGTGTATTTCTTATTGGATCACATATTCCACGGTTAGTTAATGTAGGGTCTAACGAATTAAGTAACGTATATTTTATAAAAAAAATACTACTTTTATTTTCCCCGTACATAACAATTCCGCACGCGATGTATCATCAGTAGTTTGTTTTTATTCAAAATGTCACACTTAGAGTTATTTACCACTGATGTCCAGTTTTTACGGGTACGGTATTCTGCAGGATCCCGTTTTTAGTAGCGTGCGTGCAGTATCCCGCAAATAGAATGCTCGTGTGAACGTTACTATTGGCCGGGTGCAGAGGGCTTGATGGCGGGAAAACGAAAGCGATGTGGCCAAAAATGGCGAAATTCTAAAGTCGTGTCCTGTCAATTGTAATACTACTCATGTTCACGTTTTTTGCTTTAAAATCATATTTACGATAAAATTGGTCATGAAAACTCTTGTGTGATAAACTGCAATGCCTAATACTGGACGAAACAGTAAATTATAAAGTTTATACATTTCCAATACATAATTGGAAATTAGACCAAAAAACAAAATGGATAGCTGCTTTAAAAAGAAGTAATTTTAATTTTATTTATTTAGTGCACTGAAAACAAGTAATATTGGAACAGAATAATAATTAGATACATTGATTGCACTAGGATTAGGTGTATCTAATCACGCACGAGTTGCACTACCGGAGGCCACGGTTCTTCTTTACGTTCCGAAACCTTAACCTGTAACACGTAAATACAATTATCTATTTACTTAATATTTAATGCATGACATTACACCTAGTAGGTATGGATTAATGCTCACGATGTTAAAATAGTTTAGGATACTTAGTAACTAACTATTACCTACAAATGAAAAAAAGGTACCTAAAATAAGAAAACAAAATCGAGCTATGAACAATGTATAACCAATCACCGTGTAACGTGTCGAAATGTAATTTACAATTTAATTTGACAAAAAATTATGTATTAAGTACAAAAACATAATAAAGTAGTAAGTAGGTATATGTATAAAAACTAAACATGATGAGTATATGAGTAAAGGATGTCTGGAAGAGTAACCTTTTTTATTTAAAATTTATTGCACAAAATATATACAACAATGTACAAATGGCGGACTTAACAGGTTTAAGTGATGAAACGCCTGTTTATATTTATTAGTGCAATGATGAATACCAGCTTAGGTACTAAGTACCTTCTTACTCGTATCTTAAGATTTGATTGAACTGGGAGTCCATTTTTCTTATAAATAATTTTTACAAACAAAGTATTTTGGAATATGTACGCGCAATACTAAGCCGCCAGAACATTAGTATGACGACACAGCTACTGCGAGGATAAAGAGCCGAATGAATATTGAGTTTGAGGACTTCCTCGCCGCATAATGTGTACATTAAAGGAACTCCAATTTACCAAGGGAGCTTATGATATAAGATGACCACAATTTTTTTCGTAAACTCTACTATGATATACCTACTAACATTTCTGTTTTTACGGCCGCTGGCGGCGCGTGCGTCCAGTCCGCAGCCTAACAAATGATAGTTGTATAAAATAATAGGTAACTAATTATAGTCGGCATATGGTACTGGAGTAGAACTGTATCACTATATAATTATTTTTTTGGGTTAGATATCCGATATCCCGTATCATTTGTGGTATATTGTACAAAAAAGGAATCAGCCATATAGCATCTGGAGCAAGCTTGGTATGTTTTGATAATTATTTTATTTTAATTTAAAAAAACTGGCTGAAATGTAATAATGTGGTATATTTTTAAAATTGCCTCAAAAAGCCCTTTTATATAAAACCACACACGATAAGTTTCTGAAATAAAAAAAATACATACAAAAAAAATATGACTCAGCACTCCCCTCCTAAGTGTTTTTTTTTAGGAACTGCGGGTAAAAAAAAAATTGTTTTGACCTCTAGTATGCGTGTGCCAAACGGCTAAACTGTACATCGATTTGCGGTTTTTTTTTATGCGTACACCTTGCGAGCCCTTATGGAAATTAGGCATATTAACAGTTATTTTGCTACTGACACGATCGTCAGACTATATCAGTTTAATTAAAATGTGGCATTGTTCGAATGTTTAAGTGCGGCTAGGGCAAAAGATCGAAAATATCCATTGTATGATAATTTGACCAAGGCAGGGGTTAGTGAGCCGGTGTTACTTTCTTTAAGGCGGTTTTGTGGCTCTTTCAATGATATAGTATTTTGTGCAACAGGTGCCTACATATGAAGGTTCTCAAAATTCAAGGGTCGTAGTTACAAAAGTCTTGATTTGTAAATACAGGCCTGAGAATTATTTTAAGACCTAATTAATGCAGGTGTCACTCCATATTTATATACACGGTGCAAGTGTAAAGTACACATCATAATTACATAGAAGTTTGACGTTTAAAATAACCCGTAAATCGTCTGGGCTATCAAAATTGCTGCCAACTTATCTTGGTATGACTCTACCCCATGTCACACGGCGGCAGCTGACATGAGTGTATGTAGCATCGATGTGTACGTAAGGGCTTAACGTAGAGCAGTAATACCTCTTGCGTCGACTGATGGTCCCATGTAGGGTTGCCATCCATCCGGGTTTCCCCGGATTTGTTCTAGTTTAAAAGGCATCCGGGGAGCATTCGGGGGGGGGGGGGGGGGCTTCATTTGTAGTCCGGGTTTAAAAATTGTAAGACTTAGGCCGCCCGCGACATACAGACAACCTGTTTAAAAAAAAACCTGTTGGACATGTCCGGGTTCTGGACTCTAAAATCCGGGGTTTTCACGCGTCTTGTCCTGGTTTCCAAGTTTTAAAGATGGCAACCCTAGTCCCTTGGTATGGTATGACAGTAATTTTTTTTATGGATTAGCTGTCACGTAAAATGTTTCTAGACATTTTTTGGAAGTTTGGCTCATGAATGTATTTTGAAATGTAACATTTAAGTTATAAAATTACGGTAAAAACATATTTTATCCATAATTGCTAAAGTCCACCAAAAGACACTTGAAGGAACTGACATAGGGACCATCATTTGATGCGAGAGTTATAGATGAACATATTTTAGTGTAACTATGGCAACGTGGTACAATAAAAAGTAGTTATAGTTTGGCCCAGGACTATCTCTTTTTAAACATAAACGACGAGTGGTCTGGCCTAGTGGGTAGTGACCCTGCCTATGAAGCCGATGGTTTAAATCCTGGTAAGGGCATTTATTTGTGTGTAGAGCAAGGAATTTGTTCCTGACTCATGGCTGTTTACTATGTATTTAACTATTCATATAGAACACAAGCCTTAATTGAGTTTACTGTAGGATTTAGTCAATTTGAGTAATAAACCAAATCAGTGATCTTCTATCAGTCAGGTTGTTTATCTTGAATTCAACACGTAAGAAGCACAAGTTATTACCATACAATCCTGCATACAAAAGTGCGCGCACACACACCTAAGGGAAGAGCGGCGCCTCCCAACACAGACATTCATTTGCTTACTAGGAGGCCCCATCCCCTACATCATAACTATGGACGCTTTTATGAAATAAAGAATTTTGTTAACCTACTGCTAGCACCCAAAAGAAATAAGTATAATTTTCCTGGGTCTTATTGACTAGTTGTGTTCGCCAGATTATATTTGCTGCAATTGACAAACATCCGTACATGGCCACAGATTAATAATTACTACCATACAGAAATGACACTTTCTACATAAACAACGTTTGACAGCTATTCAGGAACGAATCATTTTGTCCCTTTCTAATGTATGGCGCTATACCTTTCGGTAATTTAGGTTCAAGTCATTATCTTACTGAGGTTGTGCACGCAAAGGAGCGTGAAGTTTTGCCTACCCAAATAATTGCTCGTAGCAATGCTGAGCCGAGAGCGCCCGCGAAAGGTCCAGTGTCACCCCACTGACATACTGAACTTTCCGTCATCATGTAGCAGTAGTAGTAGAAAAACACTTTATTGTACAAAAAGAAACATAAAACAGGAAAGAACACACATAAATTGTACAAAGGCTAACTTATGCCTTCAGGGATCTCTTCCAGTTAACCTTTGAGCAATCGAGGAAGAATTGGAGAACGGTAGTCATCAAAACTGTACCAAACGGCATAAATGAAACATTTGGTTTCCTAAAAGATAGGTAAGCCTATAAGTCCTATAACCTATAACTTAAAATATATAAATGAGATATGAAATAAAACAAATATGTAATGTAAATATTTAATGCTTATAATTTTATTATGTCAGACCACTAACTCTGCGGTAATCACAACGAGGCAATGTTGCATTATCTTATACAGACTCTAACAACTGCACATTAATAAAGTTTAACTGACCTGACCAAATAAGTACTTACATAAATTTCTCACAAATATATCGTAAAAATTAAGGTCCTAATTTAAAAATACAAAATGAAAATATTAAAATGTACTTAAAAAAATCTTAACCTAAATTAAAAACTAACAAACACAAAAACTATTAACGAAATTCGCCCTGCGTTCCTTTAGATGCAAAGAAGCCCAACACGCTCGCCGCGCTGGTTGCCAGTGTTGCCACGTTGAACCGCGATGGACAACCTTTGCATAAAAAACGACTCTGAACGAGGGTCATGACCACTCTCTCTCTCACTCAAACGTCTGCCCACTTCCCCAATAAACGTCTTTAACGTCGTATGTAATAGTACATTACTATAGAGGCCGGGAAACGTAGGGTTGCAGGCCAAGTAGATAGAGATAGAGATACGCGGCCGGCAACCCCGTTTCTCGCCGAGATATGTATAGTGCTTTTCTCAAACTTGCAATTAAAACAAAAAAATGTAGTCAATTTTTTTTGTGGCGACGGTGGCGACCTACTCGGCTCGCCACTCTACCAGCGGTGTACAACCTTACGCGCGTAAGTCCGCGCGCCTGCGCGATGCGCCACCGCTGTTGCTTAGCAACGAATATGCACAACAAATCACCGTACCAAGCTAACTGAAGCTAGTTGATGGTTGGACGCCAAGACGTTGTGTCACAATTTGACGTTAAAAAACAAAAGAAGGTTGCTTTGCAGTCCTAGGTGTGTAAGGCAGTATGAAATTCCTTTACATATCATTTTCACTCATCGCACCTGATATGTAGTATTTCCGGACCTAATTTGACGTAAGTCATGTCATCATTTCATAGCAAGTTTGAGAAAATATGAATGTCATGTTGCTATTCGAACTGTTATTCTGTCAATCTGTTTACAATCTGTTGGGGGCGGGCGGGGTGGTGCGGGGCCATTCTCTATGAAATACTATTAGGTAGGTACCAAACCCCGTTATCAATACCTATTGCAGTTCATTAAAAATAAGGATTGTCAGAAATACGTACCCTAAATTCACCTTAAACGTCACATGAAATCATAATTCCGCTATAAAATGTATCATGGGATTCATAGGCCTATTCAGTATCTAGGATTTGGAATAAGTTTGCAATTTTCATGACAATAAAAATGATAAGGCGAAGTTGAAGACGGGTGGCAAAGATGCAGCTTTTTAGGGTTCCGTAGCCAAATGGCATAAAACGGAACCCTTATAGTTTCGCCATGTCCGTCTGTCTGTCTGTCTGTCTGTCTGTCTGTCTGTCTGTCTGTCTGTCTGTCTGTCTGTCCGAGGCTTTGCTCTGTGGTCGTTAGTGCTAGAAAGCTGAAATTTGGCATGGATATATAAATCATTAAAGCCGAGAAAGTCGTACAATAAAATCTAAAAATTTAATTTTTTTAGGGTACCTCCCCTACACGTAAAGTGAAGGTGAATTTTTTTTTTCGCTTCAACCCTAGAGTGTGGGGTATCGTTGGAAAGGTCTTTCAAAACTAATAGGGGGTTTCAAGAAACATTTTATGATAAAGTGAATATATTCGGAGATAATCGCTCCGAAAGAAAAAAAAAATGTGTCCCCCCCCCTCTAACTTTTGAACCATAGGTCCAAAAAATATGAAAAAAATCGTGGAAGTAGAGCTTAAGAAAGACATTAAATGAAAACTATAGCGGACATGATCAGTTTAGCTGTTTTTGAGTTATCGCAAAAAGTTTTCCCTTCATAGTAAAAAGACTTATTTTAATTAGGTACTGATTATGCCTATTTGTTTAACTCAGGTGAAAGGTACCGTTTCATCCCTTGGTTAACAATTTACTATACTTTAAGCTCGAGTTTAGCTTATTGTGACGGAAGAGTAACTACGGAACCCTCCACTGAGCGTGGCCCGACATGCTCTTGGCCGGTTTATTTTATTGTGAGATCAACGGATATCTACGAGTATTTATTGGTAAAAATTTGAAATTTTAAGAGTTCCCGGCAAGCTCGGCCGAATTTCACCTTCCCATACAAACGGAGTTTCGTTCTCATTTTAAAACTACGTGTTGGATTGTAATGAAACTTTGCACAAACAATGACATAAGGTATATCTAGTCCTGTAATTTATTTATATAGCTCCAGTCAATAAAACAAACAAAATAGAGCAAAAACAAGTTTTATATGAAAAACCTAGATTCGCTGTATTTTTAACTATGGTACCTGAAGCTACATAAACTAATTACAGGATTAGATATACCTTATTCTATTGTAAGTATAAACTTTCAGAGCAGTCTAGTTGTAGCTAGTCGTTTTAAAATGAGAGCGTAACTGCGTTTGTATGGAGAACCGAGCTTGCTAGGTACCATTAAAATTTTACTTGGGTGAAGTAGTACCAACGGCGCAGTTAGGGTTTCAATGAATAGCAAAATTGATAACAGGGGTCGACTAATACTTATTCTGTGTCTAGAATATAATATAAACATGAAAATCGAATGATGCCTCATAAACATTACTTCCCGAAACGATATACACCGGCCATGGCAAAAAATTTGACATACATATACATATACCTACCACACATTCCGAAATCTTAACCCACCTTGGGCTACCCGAGTTTGAGTAAATGATGGTAAATTATGAGTTTGAGGTCTCAATAAATACACAGGCGTTGTAACTAAGTGCCTGGAAAAGATATAATAGCAATGCGTCATAAAAAGGATTTTCTTACACCATCGTGCAAGTGTGTAACATTATAAATATTATAGGAATTTTTATACAAGAGGAAAAGGCTGTCAAAAAATTCAATTAATATGTACCTATAATCTACATACTCTATTTCTATTAGGTTTAAATTTAATGTCGCTTGGTAAGGAGGAAGGATGAAAACGTGCCGAGCGAGAGACACGAGGGCGACTTCTGTCCGTTTTAAATATTGCTACCTATTTAGGAAAATCATATTCTTTGGTAGTTAAATTTTGCATTAAATATAATTGTTTATTTATTTATTTAAAATGTTTAATAAAGGTGTTTATTTAGTCATCTGCAATAATTTACGGGCTGAATATATAGGTCATACTGAGCAACTTTTACTATGAGACCAATCCCGAAATCGCGAAAAAGGTGACTAAATCAACAGCCTGTATAATATGAAAAGACTAAACGCGGCTCTCTCTGAACAAAAAGTTTCCTTTGGCAAAATTAATCTTTGCGTTCCTAAGATGTATTTAAGGAGTGGAGCCACCCAGATTTTTTTAGTACTCGGAGAGTGTTCTCGTATATATATACATATATATATATATATATATATATAAATCTTGGCTGTCGTCTTGCGTCCAACATAGCGATTTTTACATATCATACTGCGTCCGACTGACTTGTTGCGTCTAGTATACGGACGCAATATTGAACTACCTTGATTTTTCGTCAGTGGACGTAAGTGATCATGCAATGTCGTGTAGCAAAATATTGGCATGGAAGCGAGATCGCCACTGGGAAACATTCCGCTGAATTCTTTAGTTTCGCGAAACTCCGCACGTTACAAGAGGAGCTGGCGTCGCGGTGTATATTTGTGACGTGTATATATGTAATTTTTACTTCGCTACGGTACCGATCAAGTTGCGCCCTGGATATCGTGACCTTGCCATTGTTATCTCCTAAGAGTTTGGCTTGGAATGCGATGATGGTTTGTTTTTAATTCGTGTACCAAGGGTTTGAAGCTTGTTTGAACGCCAAATTTTATTTGTGCTGCTGCGTCCTTTGTGAACAGACGCAAGGTAACTTGTAAGATGTCTACCAGAACGAGACTAATAATGGATACTAAACTGTGACGTCACCCTTTAGGTAGCCGGCCTTTTTTTAAGTATGGGAAAATAATGAAATTGCGATTTTGTAGCCTACAAATTAAATTGGTTGACCGTACCTACACAAATTGCCGTCCGATTTATTTCGCAATCAAAATCGCAATTTCATTATTTTCCCATACTTAAAAAAAGGCCGGCTACCTAAAGGGTGACGTCACAGTTTAGTATCATTTTGCTAGAAGATTTTGAGTGTCAATTCTGACTTTTTTGTTACTTTAACAAAATTGGCCACATATCTATACCTAAATTTGGGGTCAATTGAAAAATACAATAAAATAAACAAATATGCCAAAATATTATTAAACAAATTCGTTTTCACTGAAATATATGAAATTGATAGATATTTTAAGTAAAAATGAATGTAAATAAGAAGTTATAAATTGACAACGAAAAAAATGGTTGTTCTTTAAAAGTGCGTGATTGCGAAGCAATGAAGGTAAATGGGCTTGTTTACATTATTTCAAATTTCTATCGACTCCGAATATATACATTTAATCATCACAACAAAACGAATCGATTGATACCCGATTTAGACCCGGGTATGTCCTTAAACTACGTCCAAAAGAGAGGTATGGGCAATGTGAATGTCATCTCGCCTTGTGTGGTAGGGCACAGCACAGCAGATGTCATTCCAGATCTAGAGCAGAGCCCAACTGGGGAAGTACCTCCACCTTACAGAAAACCGCAGCCAAATAACACTTGACCCTACTCATAGTGTTGTGTTCCTGCCGGTGAGTAAGGTTGCCAGAGCTCAACGAGGGGGGTGGGGTTAGGGTCGGCAACGCGCATGTAACTCCTCTGGAGTTGCAGGTGTACATAGGCTACGGAGACTGCTTACCATCAGGCAGGCCGTATGCTTGTTTGCCACCGACGTAGTATAAAAAAAAAAAAAAAAAAAAAGATACCAGACATTAAAAAATCATCATTGTTATTATTTACGAAAATTATTTACTCACCATTATCCATTATTATTGTGAAAACTCAGTACTAAACTTTGCCAGACATTTATTAAGACACCACACATACGAAATCGAGGTGCAAGAAATTCTATCTTATCCTAAAAAAAGTGTTCAAAGAAAAAATAAACTAACAGAACTCCGAAAAAAAGGTAATTACATACAAAATTCTGTTGAAGTTATAAAGCCCATGAGGAAACAAAAATTTACTGATTACCTACCTTGTACACACTGTTTGGGATTTTATTCAAAAAATTACTATGGAAACACAAAAAAAAGTGCACTGGAAAATCCAGTAAAAATGTGCAATCTGAAGCCCAAAATTTGTTACTACGAAACTTAAAAGTTGATGAAAAACTGAAAAGTACCGTATTTCACAGAATGAGAGCTGATAAAGTGTCCCTTATTGCTAAATCAGACGCCCTTATCTGCGCATTCGGATCACAATATTTAAAGACCCATAGAGAAAACCATTTCGTCAACGTTGTTTCACGAAAAATGCGAGAACTGGCAAAATTATTAATCGAAATAAAAAAGAATAAACCGTGAGTAAAAAAATTTTTTGATGTGCTTAGACCGGAAAACTACGATGAGATAGTAACAGCTACCAAAGTTGTGGGTAAATTTGACTCGGAGAAAGACAGGTTTGACTCACCTACATTCGCAATGAACGTTTCTACCAGCATCAAGCAGTGTTGCAACATAGCAATCACGATGGCATTGAAGAAAGAAGGGCCATACACAGATGTAAATACGGCTGAAATAGAAGCAGGCCTGAAAACTTTAACACAGCTAATAGACAACCACTGGAAATTTGACATTTCTAGCCAGGCTTCAACAGACCTGAACAAAAAGAAATGGAACAAAGTTACTATCATTCCCTTGGCAAATGGTTTGAAAATTCTAAAAGAATTTCTTGAAAAAAAAAGCTGACGAAGCTGTAAAAAAGATCAAAGAAGGTTCATACAACGTTGCAACGTACATACAGCTATTAGAAACCGTTTATTGTAGAGTCTTGTTACTGAACCGACGTAGGCCAGGGGAATTACAGAGAATTTTGGTACATGACTACTTGGAAAGTGAAAAAAATACTTCAAACTATGAAGAATTCGAGAGGGCACTCACCGCTTCCGAACGAATACTAGTGAAGAAATTCAAAAGACTCGTAATAAGAGGAAAACGTGGTCGTGGAGTGCCAGTGTTATTCAACGAAGAGGTTCAAGAAGATATCAAACTATTGCTTTCCATAAGGGATAGATTTGTTCCTACATCAAACAAGTTACTATTCGGGAATCCGGGATTTGAAAACTCAATATATGGCTATAAAGTTTTAGAAAGATATGCAAAGTTATCTGGTGCAAAAAATCCTAAAGCAATTTCATCTACAAGGCTCAGAAAACACTTGGCTACGTTAACACAAATATTCAGCATGTCTGAGAATGATATGGAGCAACTGGCTACATTCATGGGTCATACTAATGATGTCCATAAAAAGTCGTACAGGCTGCCAGATGACGTTTACCAAACGGCTAAAATTTAAAAGCTGTTGATACTAATGGAAGATGGAAAAGCTGATGCTTTTAAAGGAAAGAGTCTAGATGAGATCAATTTGGATTTAAATGAAGAGTTGGAGGGAGAAAACATTGAAAATAAGGAGATTTTAGAATATGATTTACCCGATATACGTCAACTGTCACGTCAGGATTGCGTCCAGGAAGAACGTAATGAACCACAGCCGGGACCGTCTGGTCTACAGAACAAACGTTTTGAATCTCATGCCGAAGGGTTATTGCCGGCAACGGCAGAAAAAAATGTTAAGAAAGGAAAAAAGAGAACTTTAATACCATGGACGTCAGAACAAAAAAAAGTAGTCACAACGTTTTTCAAGCACCACATAAAAAATAAGCGCCCACCGAAAAGAAATGAATGCGAAACTTTGAAAGAGCAACACCGAGAGCTACTAATAAATAAAGATTGGTTGAAAATAAAAGTTTTCATACAGAACATTTATTCAAAAACTTAGATTAAGTCTTACACTAATTATATTTTTTATTAGTATATTTATTTATTAGTATATGTTTTATTTTTATTAGTATTTATATTTATGAATTAAAAACAAAACGTAAAAATGTACCTTACTGAAAATTCTTCGCTTTTTTTTTAAAATGTACCTATACAAAATCAAAAATAATGTTAAGATTAATAATATAGGGTGACTGGTAATTAATGACCGATCCTTAAACACATCATTGTACTCGTGAGAACAAACAACTTTCCAAAAGAAACTTTTTTTTAACAAGAAAAAAATATCCTCCCATACAATATCACCCGTAACAATTTGTATGAAGACGACAATTTTATTTTAATTTCCTCATTTATGTATGTTTCTGTGGGAAAGTTGTTTGGTAAAACGAGTACAACCACGTGTTTAAGTATAGGTCATACATTACTAGTCACCCTGTATAAAATAACACAACAAAGTGCTAAATAAAAATTGATTAAAAATAAAAAGTTTTCATACAGAACATTTATTCAAAAACTTAGATTATGTCTTACACTAATTAGATTTGTTCTTAGTTCCTATGAATTAAAATGTAAATAAAACATCTAAAGGAGGGTGGGCTTATTGGCCCACGGCAGGTAGTTTTGTCGATGTCGATGATTTTGTGTAATATTTTAGTTTTCTATTCGTTTTCTGTTTTTTATGTCATTCTGTCATTAATTTTACACAGTGAATAAGACAATTCTCACCATACAAAAAAATTGGAGTATATAAAAAAAACCTTTCCGATTGTATATCGCTTATTCTTATTGGTTCCATACAAATTTATCACCCTCCTTTACCTGAAGAAAAATCTTAGAAATTTATTTTTTAAAAATATGTATACAAAACCAAAAAAATTGTTAAGATTAATAATATAATAATACAAAGGAGTGCTATGGTAACGAATATTTTTATTTTATTTATCTCGAAAGTCATAATTTGTGTTGTAGTTACTAAAAAACTAACAAAGCTTGTCAGTCGCATCGCATTCAACTCGCCCTCTGGATCTGCTGTCGGCGCCAAAATCGGTTCAGTGTACTCTGAAACGGGTGTCGGCAGCAAATTCGATGGGATTCTCCGTAGCTGGCTTGACTCTGATGATTCTTCGGTAGTAATTTCTGAGGCTGGAGGCAGTGTAGGCAAATCCATTCCGAACTTCGAGTGGCCCGAGTCTGATGAGCTTTCTGTAGGGATTTCTGTAATGCATACAACCAATAGAACTTTTAATCAAACCTCGTGTGCCAGAATCCTCATGTAACGAAAATTAGTTTTATTGATCCCGATATTTAATACCTAATCTAATTAGTGCCAAAAATAAGACAATTAGTGCCACTCAACTTTAGAAGTTTCATGCATAATAAGTTGAGGATTCTGGCGGGATCCTACCGCCAGAATCAGCATACGGCACGCCAAACCTTATGAAGAAACAGATACTTAAATATGCTATGCTGGTCATCTCACGGTCCTAAAAACCGGCTCCAACGCCTTGGAATGCTACGCTTGATGAATGACCATGGAGGGAAGTGGGATTCGGAGAAATGGAAAACCGTTCCTACAGATCCCACTACCCTCAGTGGAGCACCACTGGCCGACCGCTGTTAATAGGTGTCCAAGTCCTGCGTCCTATGAAACTGCAGTAGGCACCTATGAAAGACTGCCCCTCTATGAAAGTCATGTATCCTAAATGTGGCCTGACACTCCGATTAGAGACTGAACGATAGGGCATAATGAACACGTTTGGGGGTGTCGGGCATCCCAGCGCGTTCCAGCCAAGTCATCCAATATAATTAATCTAAGTTATTATAATGTAATTTAAATTCTAATGTGGTGAAATCTCAGTGGATAAAGCCAACCTATCAGTAAATAAATCATTCTTTATTTATAGACAACAGTCAAAGTCATAGATAAGGATATCAATTATAACAAATATTTTAATTTATACAAAAAAAAATACACCGAAATGAACTATAAACTAAAACTAAACTTAAACAATGTCATAAACAAAACCTAGTCAAACAACCCGTCCCGAGCCCTTCCAGGCGCAAAGGTGCCCATCACGCTCGCCGCGTTGCCTCGCTGGATCGCGATAGACAGCCTTTGCATCAGGAATGACCCGGAACGAGGGTCATGACCTCTCTCCGTCAACCGCCGCCCTAACTCTCCCAAGAAAACCTTGGCTTCATCAGTAAATTAAAAAAAAAAATTGTTTTACTTACGGTACGTGCTGCTACTGCTATTAGCTGCTGTATTTGGGGGTGCTAACGGCCCCATCTCCACGTACTCACTACTATTCATCGATATCGATTGAGATGCCATGATAACAACTAATTTTAAAAACAGGTTAACAAATTAATTAATTTTAATAAGATAGGTAGGTTACATGGGTGTCAAAACTAAGTTCGCTCGAGGTCGACTGAAGAATGTTTATTAGATATATGTACACGTTTATAACTATAGGGATAGGACCGATGGGGTCTCACGTTGCAGAATTACGATAGGCCAATCGATGCCGATAGGCCAATTTTTGCGGTAATTAGTACGATTGAGGGGTAGGGTATCGATGTGACAGTGTCCGCTAAAGCCGAAAACCATGAGCAAGTTAATCAACATATTCACCTTTATGAACGGAGTCACAAAGTGAGCATAATTAGATCAGACATGAACGATAATAATATACAGTATGCCACAGTGTGCCACATAGTTACCTTTATGAACTGACGCACAAAGTGAGCACCTAAATAAATCAGACATACATGATAATATACAGTGTGCTACATGGTTACCTTTATGAATGGATGCGGAAAGTAAGCACACTACATCAGATATACACGATAATATACAGTGTGCCAGATAGTTATCATTATAACTGGACGCACCAAATTACCGAGAATTATTCAAAATTGAATATTGCCATATCACATTTAAACGAGTTCTTTTTGCAACACATTACTTCGTGTGTACATAAACCAACAATATTCACAAACATGCATAATAAAATCCTGCCGGAAGAGGGAGACGCAATAAGTATCGACGCTGAAAAGACGCAACAGTGCGTCTGCGATGTATATATATATATATATATATATATATATATATATATATATATATATAATTAACACGTTCAATCCTGCTTGATACACGTCTTTAGTACTATTTAAAAAGTTGAATATAATCACATTGTACTTTTTGAAATTTATGGCAAAGGCCGTTTCTCAAAAAAATGGCATAGTAGAATTAAAAGTGACTTTTTTCAAAAAAGTAGTGATGCCGCATTTTTTAAATTTGGATTATTAAAATGCTAATTAAATAATTGATAAATGTTGAAGGGAAGAAAATCCTTTCATTATTTTAGAAGATATAGGTGTTTCAAATTCAGGTGAATGACATCAATGACCGGTGAAAAATAATTAATACCCAGGTTATCGACAATAGAAGCAGGTTAGCGAGAAATCAGTACAAATTCAAATGAGAAATTTGATATATTATTGAAAGGTACCACGAACCTGCATCTCATCCCGATTACTTGGTAACTCGTTTTCATTTACCCAACATGGACGTCATTCACCTGCCCATCATATTTTATTCAAGACTTTACTTATTTCCATACATATTTATTACAAAGGGAACATAATTCTGTCGAATAATTGCAATGCCTAGAAACAAAATATATCTATAATACCTATATATGTTTATAAATGTGTTTCAGATTTTTTTGAACGACTGTAATATATCCCATACGATCTATTACTTTTTTTTAATTTTTTATTTGTTTTTTATTTATTTTTTATTTTTTTTATTTTTTATATAACGATAGGCAAGCGTTTGACCACGATCTAACCTGATGGTAAGTAATGATGCGGTCTACGGTGGAGCACGCTTACCTATGAGATATCTATTTACCCTAGCCTTGAAGAGACCCAGATTGTACTCATGCGGAAACACAGACTCGGGCATTCCACTCCTTGGCAGTTCGCATAAGAAATGTAGAAGCAAAACGCTTCGTGCGTATTTGTGGAATACCTACCATGAAGCGGTGCCGGAGTGCCGATTGTCTGGTAGTCCGATGGTGAAATGGGGACGGAGGAATAAGGTTGTGCAGTTCCTCGGCACACTCTCCGAAATTCTTCCAATTCGAATTTCTTTCATGCCATCTCGCTAATATTCTATGATTTGTCAAGTTAACATGTTGGGCAGTAGCGGTAATAGCATTTAATTATAGGCGCCTTCATCCAAATTACACTTATTTCATAGAATAGGTAGAAATAGAAATCTGTATAATTATAGTTGATCCGAGTCCAAATTAATGTTTACCGGTTGATAACAAAATGAATATCGAAAATTCGTTATGTGCCCCTCTATCTTAAATTATAAGCATAATAAGATATTCGTATTTTTAGGGTTCCGTAGCCAAATGGCAAAAAACGGAACCCTTATAGATTCGTCATGTCCGTCTGTCTGTCCGATTCTGCCACAGCCACTTTTTTCCGAAACTATAAGAGCTGTACTGTTCAAACTTAGTAAGTGGATGTATTCTATCAACCGCATTAAGATTTTCACACAAAAATAGAAAAAAAACAATAAATTTTGGGGGTTCCCCATACTTAGAACTGAAACTCAAAAAATCTTTTTTCATCAAACCCATACGTGTGGGGTATCTATGGATAGGTCTTCAAAAATGATATTGAGGTTTCTAATATCATTTTTTTCTAAAATGAATAGTTTGCGCGAGAGACACTTCCAAAGTGGTAAAATGTGTCCCCCCCCCCCGTAACTTCTAAAATAACAGAATGAAAAATCAAAAAAAAATATATGATATACATTGCCATGTAAACTTCCACCGAAAATTGGTTTGAACGAGATCTAGTAAGTAGTTTTTTTTTAATACGTCATGAAATTAAAAAAAAAATTTTTTTTTCATCATACCCATACGTGTGGGTTATCTATGGATAGGTCTTCAAAAATGATATTAAGGTTTCTAATATCATTTTTTTCTAAACTGAATAGTTTGCGCGAGAGAACCTTCCAAAGTGAAAAAAAGTGTGTCCTCCCCCCCTGTAACTTCTAAAATAACAGAATGAAAAATCTAAAAAAAATATATGATATACATTACCATGCAAACTTCCACCGAAAATTGGTTTGAACGAGATCTAGTGAGTAGTTTTTTTTAATACGTCATAAAAATTTTAAAAAATTTTTTTCATCAAACATATACGTGTGGGGTATCTATGGATAGGTCTTCAAAAATGATGTTTAGGTTCCTAATATAATTTTTTTCTAAACTGAATAGTTTGCGCGAGAGACACTTCCAAAGTGGTAAAAATGTGTGTCCAAAGTGGTAAAATGTTGAACAAGATCTACTTAGTAAGAAGATTTTTTTTAATACGTCTTAAATTGTACGGAACCCTTCATTTTCAGTAAGGCTTCTGCTGGTCAAGTAGCCGTTGTTCTGCTGTTACTGGTCTTCATCGTATATCTTAAATATTATACCGACCAATAATGTTGATGGGAGTTTTCAGAATCTAGTGTACCCAATTAGCGTGAGTTGTTAAGAAAAATTAATTGCTGTTAGTTTTATAACGACAATTAAGCATAAAATCTTTATAGAAATCACCTTTTGCCTTTTTTTAGGGTTCCGTAGTCAACTAGGAACCCTTATAGTTTCGCCATGTCCGTCTGTCTGTCTGTCTGTCTGTCTGTCCGAGGCTTTGCTCCGTGGTCGTTAGTGCTAGAAAGCTGAAATTCGGCATGGATATATAAAGTAATAAAGCCGACAAAGTCGTACAATAAAATCTAAAAAAAATATTTTTTTGAGGGTACCTCCCCTACACGTACAGTGGGGGTGAATTTTTTTTTGCTTCAACCCTACAGTTGGGGTATCGTTGGAAAGGTCTTTCAAAACTAATAGGGGTCTTCAACAAATATTTTTTGATAAAGTGAATATATTCAGAGATAATCGCTCTGAAAGAAAAAAAATGTGTACCCCCCCCCCTCTAACTTTTGAACCATAGGTCCAAAAAATATGAAAAAAATCGTGAAAGTAGAGTTTAAGAAAGACATTAAATGAAAACTATAGTGGACATGATCAGTTTAGCTGTTTTTGAGTTATGGCAAAAAGTTTCCCCTTCATAGTAAAAAGACTTACTTTAATTAGGTACTGATTATGCAAATATGCCTATTTGTTTAACTCGGGTGAAAGGTACCGTTTCATCTCTTGGTTAACAATTTACTATACTTTAAGCTCCAGTTTAGCTTATTGTGACGGAAGAGTAACTACGGAACCCTACACTGAGCGTGGCCCGACATGCTCTTGGCCTGTTTTTTACATTGTAATATCGCTTATAGTATATGAATTGGGCACCATTTATATTTTAAATAAATAAATTGACTTGGCAATCGCACTATACAATCTAATTTAATATAATATTTATTACTTGTGAGATACACTGTGGTTTCATGCGATGGCCAAGTCATTCTGTTTATTTAAAACATAAAGGTTTTTAATTTTGATATGGTCACTATAAGATGTTGTTAGGTTAGGTAATTACGTAATAACTTAAGACAGAAGGTCCCTTAAGTAGGGACTGAATAAACTAACCGATTTGGTATTAGGGACATGGATCTCACTACTTTTTACAGTAGAAGAACTGAGTTGCGAGACTTGTTTTTTTTTTACAAGTTATGTTTTTGATGGCATCTCATTTATTTTTGTAGAAAATCTTACTTTTTCTTTTACGGTATCTTCTACTTCTTTAATTCCATTATATTATACATATACAGGTACACTGATTCATTCACTGCAAATGTAACTTTGTGATCCTATACATATTTGATTTTCTCCTTGATCTATACACTAAACACTAATTGTATTCTAAATTTGAATCTTCTATGTCTGCTAGATGTGCCTTAGAGTTTTGATGATCGGTCAGTCAGTGACTAAGTGACAAAATTAAGAAACTTTGACTAGTTACAATTCTTAAACTACTACGAATTTATAGGGGGTCGAAAATACCCTGAACTCTTTCGAGAAAAGGATGGTACGGCCGTGCCGCTTTTTTGCTCAACTTGGCGGGGGCACTGCCGTGTCTCCAGATTTACTCTCTCATAGGAAATGTCAAGGTCAGATAGCCAAAATGTATGGGGTTGGTCCCATAGTAAAAGTTGCTCAGTATGACCTAAATATTTACCCCGTAAATTATTGCAGGTAACTAAATTAGCACCATGTATATTATAGAGTACTTACCCGTTATAAGTCCAGCTTGGAAGCTCCAGCCGCTACTCGTTAGTTTATATCGTAAGTGTGTCGTGACAACTGTGACAGGTGAATGAGAAAAAATGCCGTGGACAAACTTTAAACGAAAATAACTTGATTTTTATTTAGGTATGCAAATAAAGTAAGTACGTTGTTCAAAGTTAAGTGAATAATTTGTGTTATTATTTTAAACATCGAAACGTGAGTACAACCGCGTTAGGACACGGAAGGTAAATGGTAAAACGTAATTACAAATTGTTTTATTGGGATTAATATTCACTGAATCTATTTCAAACTATTAGGCCTCAGTGTAAAAAGTCTCTCAAAACATATTTAATAATTTGTACTCATTATTCATAGTAAAAAATGTTCTAGCATGAACAGGAAACGCGGTGTAATTTTTTTGAGAAACAGCCCAAAGTATAGTCCTTTATGTGCAGTGAGCTACGAAATTGCATGGAGAAATTATGAATGAATTCATTGATTAAGTCGCCATGCACTTTTAAGGCTGATGGTAGATCAACTATTAAGAAAAGGTTGAATAAAAGTAACACCAGAACCAAAAACCATTTATATTTCAACATTAACTAGGGGTTTAAAGTTAACACATTAATTAACAATTTGTCTACCTAATTTCTACGAACAGCACACCTACGTCACAGTCATACCCATCTTTGAAATTGCTTCGAAGTACATATTTACTTACTTATATTGAGTGGTCTGGGTTGGACTTGTTTACATGAACAAGACAAAAACAATATCGGTTAATTACGGCATGCTCTTTGGCAGCCCCACATTGCGTTTTATCCAGGATTATTGAGTTTTAGCGAAAAGTCTATTTTGACGGACGGGTAACCACGGAATCCTACACGGAGTATGGCCCGACATGTTCTTGGCCGGTTTTTTCATATAACTTATATGCTTATTTCGCGTAGTACTAAGCCACGATACAACCATTTGAAGTAAATGCTGAGAGTTGGCTATATTTGCAAGTTTCCCAGCAACTAACTATGTATTTACAATCTAGACAAATCTTATACCTTTAAACGAGCAATTCTTGTATATATATTTATATATATATTTCTGTGATCTCGGAAACGGCTCTTACGATTTCGCTGAAATTTGGTATATGGGGGTTTTTGGGGGTATACAATCTATCTAGATTAGTCTTATGTTTGGGAAAGCGCGTGTTTTCGATTTTTCATGCGTTTTTCTTTCGACGCAGAATATGGTCGCTAATTTCGTATTGCCCGCCACTGTCCGTCTGGTCCAGCGGGTTAAGACGCGGACTGCTAAACGAGTGTTACGGGTTCGAATCTCGCCCGGTAACTAAATTTTTTTTTTTTATGTTCAAGTTTATATATAATTTTTTAATTTTTATTGTTTTAGACAAGTTTAATTTAGTAAAAAAATGTAGTTAAGAGTATCACCTATACACGACCATATTACAATAAATATTTATAACCGAGCAAAGCTCGGTCGCCCAGGTACTATTACATTTATGTGAGAATAAAATCGTTAGTACCATTATTTCCAGCCTCTCGTTTGCGGAAAAAGTAAGTATTGGAATTCAGTAAAGGTTGCTGGAGATACGCCCTACAGCAACGGCTTCATTTGACTTGTACTCGTACCCAAATATGTACAAATTGTGTACTATCTTCACGTTAAAAAAAATCCAAATCGCAATGAGGGATGCCGGAGAGCATGACGTGGTTAATTAACTTTCAAACGGTATAAGTAAGTAATTGAGTTAATTCGGTACATTACGAGTATTACTCGAGTTCGCAATCTCGTCGCGCTGTCAATTTGATAGGGTGTGTGGTATGTGTTTCAATATAAAATCAAAATAAATAAATACTATAGGACATAATAAATACTATACTATAGGACATTATTACACAAATTGACTAAGTCCCACAGTAAGCTCAATAAGGCTTGTGTTGATGGTACTTAGACGATATATATAATATATAAATATTTATAAATACTTAAATACATAGAAAACACCCATGACTCTGGAACAAATATCCATGCTCATCACACGAATAAATGCCCCTACCAGGATTTGAACCCGGGACCATCGGCTTCATAGGCAGGGTCACTATCCACGAGGCCAGACCGGTCGTCCAAATAATTTGAGTTTCGGTAATGCATTTAATACATATATTGTTTTATCATCATGTTTATACTATAAGTATACTTGTACTCAACTCAAAACAGCTGACATAACTTGACACATGTGAAGACTTTCCTTATGTTCTTCTATAAAACAAATATCAGTTTGAGTCTAATATACTTAATTCTTAATTTTTTATTTAGCAGTCACAAGTATAAGTTTCTGGCGTATATGTAGATGTTTCTGGCGCTGACTCTACATTAAATTTATTTATTTATATTTTATTTCGCTTTTAGGTGAAGGAAAACATCGTGAGGAAACCGGACTAATCCCAATAAGGCCTAGTTTACCCTCTGGGTTGGCAGGTCAGATGGCAGTCGCTTTCGTAAAAACTAGTGCCTACGCCAATTTTCGGGATTAGTTGCCAAGTGGACCCCAGGCTCCCATGACCTGTGACAAAATGCCGGGATAACGCGAGGAAGAAGAAGAAGATTTATATTTTATTTACTACGTTACATTATTACATAGGAAGAGTTAAAACTTGCAAAGATTTCCATTTGTCCGCGAATATGTGTGCGTTTGGACTGTTGCTATGAATTTATTTAGTATGAGTTTCATGTATAATACAAAATATTGTGTAATACGACTGTTATATAGGTACAACGCAAAGTCATTTAACGAAAAATACTTTTATTTAGAGAAATACTTTTTAGAGAAATATTTTTATTTTGATACAAAGTAATTTGCATGCGTACTTTTTTCTGTTGAAAATTATTTATTTTATTTCGGTTGATTATTGATTAGATAGAGCTGTAGTGATATTCGTACTAATTTGAACATTCACCCCCCAACCTCCCTCGTCGCCTTGACAGCGAGACGATATTGTAGAGTAAGTATAATTATTACATATTATGACAGTTTATGACAATATGAATATTAATACTTGAAATGAATCACGAACGAAATTTTTACTTCGAAACTTTCAGATCAGTACCCCTAGTGTAAATAAATTCGATTTCCAAACGTGACGTACGCGTTTGCGTTTAGTCTCATTTTGTATTGAATTTCGAAAGAGCGCGCCAAGCGGGACGTTTTGGAAACTCAAAATCCTATACAAAATGACACTTAACGCAAACGCGTTCGTCACGTTATGATGTCGATCACAGTTACACTAGGGGTACTGTACCCCTAGCAAACGCAAACGCGTACGTCACGTTTGGAAATCGAATTTATTTACACTAGGGGTACTGACTACAAATACATATTTTTAAATATTCGAATAAATTGACGGGTAGGTAACAATAGTCAATACGAATATATTTAGGGAGATAAAAATGTACAAAATTAAATTACTTACCAAATAGCAATTAACCTTTAAAAGTAGATTTTCTTTTTAATTATAATAATATATTAACTTACATAATATAATGAAATCAGTCTTACAACACCTGTAGTTACATATTTATGGATTGGATTGGAATTGAAACATCACGATGAGAGTAAAATCTTGACATGAACGGGCGTTCACGAAGGTTCTAGATCTAGATCCGAAATGTATGGAACTAAGAGATCCGTCGGATCTAGAGAACTACAGGTCGATTGACAAGAGCAGGGGGCCAACCGCAAAAACCGAAATTCGCAAATTGCGGGGATCTTTCTCCTTTACTCTCATTAAGACGTAATTAGAGTGACAGAGAAAACTGAAAAATGCCCACAATTGACGAACTTCGATTTTCCCGGTTATAGCCCTGACACGAATGGAATGAGTGAATGATATCAATCTATGAGTGTATCACATTAACCAATAGAATGGTGGCTCTCACTGTATACATCGGTATATCGAGTATCGGTATTCGGAGTGACACCTGGGGGCCTACCGCGAAACCCGAAATTCGCAAATTGCGGGGATCTTACTCTTTTACTCTTACTACGACATAATTAGAGTGAAAGAGAAAAAGGCCCGCAATTACCGAACTTCGATTTTCGCGGTTATAGCCACAGGGCTTTACGAATGACACCTGTCGTACAGACGACAGGTGTCATTCGTAAAGTACAAGTTTCGTTCATTCAATTCGTGGTAGCTTTCGTGAATCAGCCTTGACAGAGAACTATTACAACGATCACATTTCACATGTATAGGTATAAGGTTAAATGTTTATCTACTACATGAATTACATTAATAAAATATTGTGTTTTCAATCTTGACATTCCCATTTTGATCCCTTAACGCCGGCTCCGGACAAAGAGTTCCTCATACGAAGTTAAACAAATATTTATATCTGAATACGAATTTGCCAAATGTCAATGACAAATAAATAAGTTTTTACTCGTACTGTCATCTGTTATTTGATTCAGGTCTAAATCGTCTAATCAATATTTTTGTGTACCTATATTACTCATTATAACAATATTTTTGTGTTGTGTACCTATAGATAATATTATATATGTCGGCAGCCGATCATAAGATCAGGCAGATCGCAATGTTCTTGTTCTGTGTAATGTATTGACGGTAGTAACAAAAACCAATAAATAGGTAGGATAGGTTCGTTCAGTTGATTCAGATGCCCGAGGGGAAAACTGTCCAGAAATAGGGAACTCAGGGAAAGAGACAAAAAAAACACGTTTCACGATATGCCTAGGAATTTCAGGATCTGCCTGATCTTACGATGGGCCACCCACATATACCTTACTAATTTGCACATGTGTAAAACCAGTCTAGTGGGTAAAAAACGGGGGCTGAAAATCTAAATTAATATATACAGATATATATCTGGAATTAAGTAGCGAAAAGTTTACCTATACATTTTACGCTACACAATTTTAAATAAAGTATATTATAGAACGCGGGCCAGGAACATCGTTAGTCATCGCTTCCTGGATGATTTTTTTTTACGTGTTTCGGTGGCTGCCATTCCTCAACCCACCAACGGAGCGGAACCTGACGTCCACGAGGGATCATCATACATAGCCGTTAACCACTACACGAGTTATCGCCCGGTTTCATGGAAATCTGTTACTGGCTTGCGGTCTATTATAATCATGTATGACATAAGGTCTTATTAAGGCATTTTAATGCAATTATTTCGTAACTGAACTAATGAATTAAAGAAGATAATGAATTTTGAGGTAATATGAGTTCTAGGTCTTACGACGTCGATTCGATATTTTGGTATAATTAGGAATGTTGGTACTTTTGTACAAACAAAGACATTCTAGGATTCACGCGTCTTAACACTTTTCCGTTTTGTGATCTAGACATTTCTGTAAAAAAGATGCAATCAAAGTGAGATGCAATATGCAATCACACTAAAGCAATATTCTTAATTACATTATCATCCCCTGATTTACTAAAGCCATGTGCAATTTCACAATGCATTATATTAACTAGGTACTTAACATACCTTTGTTCTTGTTCTGAATCAAATAGCAAATGAGGGTTAAAACATTTTACATCATACACAATCAATATTAATTACATGGAAAACTTTCTAATTCCAATTACAATTTTACGAAACCATGAAATACCGAGTTTTATTGGTTTTACACGGGGGCAAAGTTGTTCTTTACTCGAAACTCCTCATGCCCAATTATTCCAAAATTGAATATTTCGCTTCGTTTCCGTTCGAAAAGTGGAATCTTGACCGTTGCGAGGGTTTCAAGGCACGAGGGGTAAACAAACTTTGCTACCGAGTGAATCACAAAAAGGTTCACCACACCAAAGCGAGAAATATACTAACTGTGAAACACTACAAATTTAATCCAAGTGAATGCTGTTATGTAATTATCATTCTAAATCATCAGTATCATCACTTAAAAGTCAATTCCACAAGTCATCTCAGAATTTTCATCATTACGTTGCCACTCTTGTGAATAAAACTTAACGTAACTTTGTCACCCGTTTTTGACGAATAAAGACTGACTTTACGAGCTGTTGTGGTGAAAATGCTTTTTCGCTTTCTGCCTTTATGCAATGCAAAAGGTTACTAATAAATACCCTGCTTGCCTGCTTGTACCAGTAACAACATTAAACCTTACCTACATCATTTTAATTATACCTGCGTTCACATTAAAAATCTTCATATTGTTAAGCTCTGCAATTTATGTAACTATTAATAGAAATTGTTTAGGAGAGACCGAGGCGTTTTGAAACAGAGGTGCGTTGGAATAACATAATTTTTTCTGCACCTATAACCGTTATCGATTCGCAGATTTTTTTAGCTGCGCCCCTCCGTCCGCGGGCCCCTCAGTTTACGACATACGTTATTGTCTCAAGGCGCCCGGTATTGGAGTTACCACACACGGCAAAAATAATACGAAATGAAAATTTTAATGGCTTTGTAGTTATCAATAACTTGCTAATGTGTCACAGGCCAATTCAAAGGTAACCCTATGAACTAATCGACTAGCTAGTTGAAAATTTTACCCTTAGATTGTTAAATCCTGGTTTAAAGATTATAAAAAGCACACTGTCGTCAGTCACCGGAGTTACCGGAATGAGCCATTTAGAGTCACGCAATGAAAATGTTTATTTGTTGAAAATATCGCATATTGTCTATTTTTAGATACAATTTGTTCGGTGATGATTTGTATTTTAGGAATGCTGTTTGAAAATTATATGGCAGGGATTTATTACAAATATAAAAAAAAAGATTCCAGGAACTTTCAGTATAACCTAAGTATAATTGAGAAATATTTCCTTTGTCTAATGCTAACCCTCCGTTCCCCAGTTAGCCCAATTGATGGTACGAACAAGTACGAACTAAATACAATTTCTGATGTCAGTGGCAGTGTGCGTTCGAATTGGCCTATTAGATATAGTCGTATGTAAGTCTTATGGTCGACGGTCTGACGGTACTTGTATTGGCGCGAGAGAGAGACGCACGATAACTAAATTATATCATTTAGACAATAATATAATTCTGATGTCAGTGTACGTTTGAATTGGCCTATATGTCTTCCTAGTTTCCCTTGCTAGAAATTGTAATGAAAAGAAATTGATGGCAGTAGAAATTATACATACAAAATTTTCTACTCGTTCTTTTTACTCCTATTGTATGGAGCGGCTTTTAGCGACGTGTTCGTGTGACTTAGTAGTGAACGATGCGAGTCATTGCTTATTGTTTGTGTTTGGGATGCCAATTTATAACAGATGGGAGTTGTTTTGCTACTGAGGGAATTTCAAACAGATTGTATAAACTTTCCTCGGTTTTATTTTGGTACAATTAAAAAAGGTGAAGGTTATTTTATCCTCTTTAAAAAAAATTATATGCCTGCTGAGTACTAAAAGAAACGTAGACAGAGGTATGGCGAGCCAAGAAATATCTACAGGATTTGCATCTATAAGTCAGTTGTTTAATTAATATTATGTCTGTTAATTTTGATCTCACGTAACAAATTAATGGTAAGTTTAAAAAAATGTTATTGTTGCGTAAAATGCAAAATTGAAATTCAGTAAAAAAATGCTTAAAAATTGAATGTTAATATTTAATTTTTATAAAAAAAACGTTTCAAATATTACAGCTAAAAAAACATTTCAGCCTAGGCTTGTTTCAACTCCCCACAGAATTATTTGCTCAACTTCCCACAAAATTATTTTTTCGCGCAAGCGTTTATATTGACGGCCTGTCTGTCTGGCCTAATGGGTAGTGACCCTGCCTATAAAGCCGATGGTCCTGGAGTCGAATCCCGGAAAGGGCATTTATTTGTGTGATGAACTTTGTTTCTGAGTCATGGATTTATATGTATTTATATTTATTTATCTTAGCTTCGCTTAGATTGGGGCTAGGTCGATCTGAGTAAGATTGAACCCAAATATTTATTTAATATTTAACTTTGGTACCCTTTTAGAGAAAGTTACGGCATTTATAAAAGAGGAAAAAATGGGCTATCCATCGGTAATAATCTTGTACAATTCTAGGAAAAAGATTTAATGTCTAAATTGTTTCAACTCCCCTCGGTCTCCGCTACTTTAATATATACCATAGAATGAAGAACAGTACTAATATGCAAGCACTTCACCTACTTATTAAAGACCGGATAGTAGACCAACCTGAATGCAGTCCTTTATATATCGCAAAACATGTGCCTTTTTGACCCGCTTCGTATGACAACGACGCGAGCGCTAATGATGAGCGCACTGTATAATTAACTGCTAGGAGTATCCCAGCTGCCATTTCCTGTTTGAGAAATGCTCTGATTTATCCATATCCCTTCTGACGTCGATTGATCCTGTCTCGGATTTCTCTAATGTAAGCGTCAGGCTCGTCTGTCAGAGTAACTTTGGAGTCTTGAGTATCTTCACTGGGCTCCGTTGAAGCTACAACGTATATTTCTTTAGGGCCGTTCTTTTCGTCTATTCCTTTGGTTTCATAAAGCCCATTTTCTAAATCTCGCTTGAATGAGACATCGGTTTGGGCATATTTGTGTTGATAATAAATTATATTACGTTCAAAGTCGAATTTGATCTTTTTATCTGATGATGACCTTAGAGATCCTCTTGTAATTCTTTTGTCACCAAAGGCGCCATCTTTAGGATGATTACCTGTTAAAAATATCAAATTAAAACTTAAAGAAAATACCGGTAACAGCTGTTTAGTTCTTGCACTTATATTAGGATAAGTATACCTATAGTACACATGCAGAGCGAATTATGTAAAATCAAAACTTAGTTTAGAAGTTAAAATAACTAAAACAGAAAAGTAACTAACTACAAATCTTGAACTCTCTGAGCTGTGCGAGACAACATATAGCACTTGTAAGGTTATTTTTTCTGCGATTCTATTACGTTTCCTGTAATTTTAGGGACGTCGAATAACTAATAACTAAATTGTTAGTCGCAAGGAAAAAAGCGTGTTTTAAATGGTATTTTATGGCTTCTATTTGAGTCATCTATTATCATAATTCGTATTGTATCAATCTTGGATCAATGTAACAACAAGGATTCGTTCAAGAAAAATATTTTTCCACCCAAAATACGGAGCTCATCAAACTAGCCACAGTTTATCTAAATGTAACGAAAAAAACAGCGTTACCCTAAGAAAAAAAAACACGAACACATGTCCAAGTTTTATTTATTTTCAATTGTATTGATTAGGTCAAATTATGTGCTTCGAAAAACAAATAATATTCTTTGTACTTCCTCCCCCTTAGCTAGTTTCTGGGCATTTTCCGCAAATCGACAACCATTGTGCCTACTTTGCGTGAAACAAGGTAGCGCTACTCTAGCCACCCCAGCTCCTCCACGAAACCTAGTAATGTCTTCCTTCAGGTTACTAACTGCCTCCTTTAGTGTGCATGGAGGTATTTGCTCTTGTGTACTATTAAAATCCCCTCTAGCATAAAAGTGTTATTCTCTGGGAATATGTCTGCGGTTGCGTCTCATTGCCACGACCTTTTTCATACAATTTATATGGGTCGCAGCGATTAGACCGCAGACATATTTTTTGAGATTGACCGAAAATCTGTCCCGGTTGACAGTTATAAGCCCAAACAAGTACATAAATATAAACATATATACAATACTATTATTGGAAGAACAATACTAAGGAAGGGACAAATACAAATAATAATCTTTAAGATGGGATCTCCTTACAAACGTAGTTACGCTCTCATTTTAAAACGACTACTGACGACTACTTTGTACTTACAATAGGAGAAGGTATGTCTGTAATTAGTTTACGTAGTGTGGGAAGGTGAAATTCGGCTGAGCTTGCTGCAGACTCTTAATCCGACAAGAAGAGAGTTATATTAATTAGTTGCTAACTTGCTTAAAGGGGGGGCGGGGGGAGGGGATGCTAGTGTACGTAGAGCACCATACCTAAAGGTACTTTGTTTGTCTTCCCCATACATTAGAACATAACTTGACCGAATCCTTTACCCTGCATACGATAGCAGTATAATTTTAGCATAAAATAGCTAATAATTTAGCCGAAGTATTTGACCAGATTTTTTTTTAAACCGAATTATACTTTCAGAGATATTGAGGGAAAACGTTATAAAACCCGCGTGATCCCGAAATCTTACGTCGCAAGTTTCGTGCGGCGCGCTTAATCTTTTGGTCCTTTCTAATTTCCTGGCTTTACGTCCCCTCTTAGAGAGACCCCACACTAGCGTCTTTCGAGCGTCACCGTCTAGTCAACTCTATGGTTGCTGCTGGACGCAACGTTGGCGCAACTGCGCAGTGATTCCATTTTCCATAGCGCTGACCACAGACCTATCAAACGCTAACGCATAAAGATAGCTGAAGTGTGCGAATGAAAAGCCATCACGTATATGAACATTATGAACATCCCATGAGTGCGAAATAGGTAGACTACAAATAAGAAAATGTGACCATTTTTAAGTTTGACAACGGCCGCAGATGGCAGAGAGCGTATAACCGTAATTTTTAATTTGAAAAATAAAATCGACCGGGAAATTTGATTAAAATAATTTAATAGACTTAAATCGACCGGAATATTAACCTTGATTATCTTTTATATTGTTTTTGAGCTCCCGATATTTCGACGCACTTACTTACATGCATCTTGTTCAACTAGCCGTGAATCATTAAAAACTGTTAAAATAATTTAGTAGTCTAAAAAAAACGTCTCGCTGGATCTTGTGCAGTGTAACATGGCCAAATAATCCATCAAATGAGTAATTAATTTTACAGACAATTATGATAATCCGAGCCAAAATTTTCCAAACGATATTTTGCTAAATTAATAGCATAAATAGTGCTCAATCAGTTAATATAATATTTTATCATTTAAGCCAATATTCGAGATTATTTTGTGAACAAAACTAAATTGTTACGCGTAAGCTAGGACTCTTAGGGGTTATCCTATTTATATGGCGCTGAATAGAGGTACAAACCTGAGTTGTCAGTGCTGCTGGAGGCGGGGTTTCGCCCGAGAGCGAGGGTCGTGTAAGAGCTGCGCTGCACGGCACGCGCTCCCGGTCGGCAGCACCGCACCAGCGTGTTCTGAAAATAATCACCTGCGAGATTTATTCCAATATGCATGATCGCTAGATTTTTTTATTACGAAGCGGATTTTCAGAAACTTTATATACCTTTATTTCGCCATTTGAACAGTAAATATTTAACTCTGAGTAATAATAATTATAAAGTAACGTTTCTCTAAAACAGTATGATTAATTGGCTGAATTGGATTTGCCACAATGACTGTCCCAGCCTTTGAAATAAACGCAGATCCCGCAATTTTCATTAAAAACCGAATTCCTTCTAAATAATACAACATGAATTTCAATTATGTGGGTGCTTTTGTATTATATGAGCTAGGTACGAGTACTGTGATTTATTGTGTGCGATGGATTAACTATCGATTACTGGCTATTTCTGGAGGCCAATCATAAATACATACATTTTGGTATCAAATAATAATGAATAGAATCAGGCGTTACTTTGCGGAAATCCATACTAAATAGATGAGATGCCTCCTCTTCTGAGGATCTCGTAGAGAGGCGAAAAACGTGTCGAGTTTCGTATTTTTGGTGGTGGGTTGTTATATTTTTTTGCGTATTTATTTTTGCGGTGGGAGGGTGGGAACATTAATTGCATGTAAAAATACGCAAGTGAGTATAACGGGTTAGCACTGATTGACTAGCACGTTATCTTTTCACGGATCAGCGAAATAATATTTTGTGTTTTAATTATCAAGATAATGTTATTTAGTTATTATTCGCGGGTTCATTTGGAAGCGCTGGTGGCCTAGTGGTTAGAGCATGCGACTAGCAATCCAGAGGTCGCGGGTTCAAACCCAGCTCGTGCCAATGAGTTTTATGAAACTTATGTATGAAATATCATTTGATATTTACCAATCGCTTTTCGGTGTAGGAAAACATCGTGAGGAAACCAGACTAATCCCAATAAGGCCTAGTTTACCCTTTTCCGTTACCTACATAATGTATTGGCACGACATTGACATCAAAGTGTAAATTTTAAATATACCTACACTTAACACTGTTAAAAGCTCGTGAAAAATCACTCGGGACGGGACTATCGTGCATGTCTACATATCTTGCGCACATGCACTATCTTGCCTTAATTCGTTAGTCTTATGCAGTTTTTATCGCTTATTCTACTTCACAAATGTATAGTCTACCTCGTAATTGCAGCGGTCATTAATTTTGTTACTACGGAGAGGCTTGGCTGTGTTAAACTGACTTGTAATACTTATTTTAAGAGTCCCCGGCAAGCTCGGCCGAATTTCACCTTCCCATAAGAGTATCATTCTCATTTTAAAATCACGTGTTAGATTGTAAAGAAACGTTGAACATACAATGACATGAGGTATATCTAGGGCTGAAATTAGTATATATTGCTATGGTATCCGAAGCAACATAAACCAATATATACCTTATCCTAATGTAAGTAAAAAGTTTCAGAGCAATCTAGCTAATCGTTTTCTCTAACAAAAAAATGCTTTCTTTAAATAAATGGCCTTGATTTGCCGCTCGCCGCTTGCGTCCAGTCCGCGGCCTAAATGTATTGATAGAATTAAATTCCATCCATTTGTGGTTTAGTGTGGTAATTCCTCTGACTCTTGACTTCATTAATATGGATCTACCGGTATTTAACATATCGAATTAATGCACGTGGATTTACGAAACTGTTGATACATCGACCATGAGCACTCGGCAACAGAAGTAGTTAGCGTTCAGTTATTCAATGCCAACATAATCAAGACGCCCATTGTACTTTGGCTTCGCCATCCGCAATAATAAGCTAAAATAGTATGTTTAGAATTCATAGGGCCACCCCACACTAGCGTTTTTGAGCGTCGGCGTCTAGATGTCGCTATGGAAAATAACGTCGCAGCGCAGTTGCGCCAACGTTGCGTCGAGCAGCAGCCAAAGAATTGACTAGACGCCGACGCTCGGTAGACGCTAGCTAGTGTGGGGTGGCTCTAAATTGATATTATTTCGAAATAAGCCATGTTTTGAAGAAAAAAAAAGTCCGATATAAAACCGGAAAAGTAGCCTGTGTCGCTCTAGTTATAAAATGATTCGATTGATTCTTCATGACCTCATTTACCAAAATTGGTTTAGTAGTCTTTACGCTGCATATATACACACATTTAGACTAGTTCCTGGTCGAATACTTCGAATCGCTCGTGGTCGGCAAGTAATTACTATGATTCCAAAAGACTACTCATAACGATATGGAGTGTTTGTTTATTCATATTATTTATTATTGCAACGTACAAAAAGAGTGCTTTCTTTAAATAATATAAGTTGTTTCACACCGGTCCAGAATACATAAAATTTACGGAAATACACTGATAAAGCATGATTAAATATAGTTATGGACTATTAATTTAAAATCAACAAATGAATCCATCCATCCATCCATCCATTAATAAGACAGTATTAATAGGAGATGGATTCATTGATATGTCACAGAATGCGTTTCTCATACTTCATATCATGAAATCGTTTAACTTTTAATTAAAAGTAAAATAAAAGTAATGTCGTTTAATAAAAAGTTAATAGCTGATTTGACTGGTAAGTACACACTGCCCTATTACAAAGTGGGTGGTGAGGCCTAAGCTCCTTTCTAAATAGCGCAGGGATGCCTAAGTGTATCTCCAATGAAGACTTGTTATTTAAACTTGTGTACAAGATTTATTTTTAATAAATCGGCCGTCTGTGACGTCACTAAAGATGCGTTCTGATTCTGAACAGTGGGTACATTTTCAAGTTTCTGATTGGTATGTAGGCACACATCACATTTACCTATATTTGATCAATTGTCACGTAATGTCTCGCTTGGATGGAAGTACCAATACAACACATAGCTGCGTTTTTTACTACTTAGTACGAGGGTGGGATAATAAGTAACTGGCCTAAGTAGAAAATACTTGAATTTCGGTGTTAAAACTAATTTTATTTTTCGACATAGTCTCCACCTAGCTCTATGCACTTATTCCATCTTCGCTCTAAAGCTGCGATGCCCTCCATAAAATGATTCTTTTCGAGGCCTGCAAAATACTCCTCCACAGCGGCTATGACGGCATCATTAGTGGCAAATTTCTGTCCACCCAAAAAAGTTTTAAGCTTCGGGAACAGGTGGAAGTCGGATGGTGCCAGATCAGGCGAATAAGGTGGATGGGGCAGCAAATCATACTTTAATTCGCCGATTTTTGCCATGGCTTTAACACATGTGTGAACCCTAGCGTTGTCTTGATGGAAGATGATTTTTTTTTTGCTAAGCCTGGTCGTTTTTGATGAATGCATTGATGAAGCTTATCTAAAAGATTAGCATAGTATTCCCCATTAATAGTTTTACCTTTGGGAAGGTAGTCTATCATCAAAATTCCACTAGCATCCCAAAAGACGGAAGCCATAACTTTTCCAGCCGACTTTACAGCCATAGCTTTTTTGGGACCCGAACATCCAGATTCAGTCCACTGTTTTGATTGAATTTTTGATTCTGGCGTGTAGTGGTGAACCCATGTTTCATCTGTTGTTACAAATCGATGCAAAAAATCAGCTTTATTTTTCTGAAAACGATCCAAACATTCTTCCGAATTTTGCACGCGGATTCTTTTTTGATCGTGCGTAAGCAATCGCGGCACCCAACGGGCGGATAACTTTTTCATATTTAATTCTTCACTTAGAATATGATGTACCCGTTCCTTTGATATCCCTGTAGTGTCAGCTATTTCTGATAACTTCAATCGTCGATCTGCCAAAACCATATCGTGCACTTTGGAGACCATTTCCGGAGTTGTGGCACTTTTTGGACGTCCAGAGCGGGCTTCATCTTGGACACTTGTACGGCCTCGTTTAAATTCAGCCACCCAGTTTTTTACTGTGGCGTGAGAAAGAGCACATTCACCTAAAACATTCTTTAACTCTTCATAAATACCTATCCCCTTCATACCCTTCATGTAAAGAAACTTTATCACCGCTCTTTGTTCAATTTTATCCATTTTGAAAACAATCGTCACAATATATTTTCAAATAACAGAAAATCGATAAAATATTTAAGCCATGAAATTAAAATTTTGAACACAGATAGCCAGAGACACGAAGCTTAAATTACGCTAGTTTATTTTTAAATTCAAACTTTTTAAATAGCTAAGGCCAGTTACTTATCATCCCGCCCTCGTACCTATCTTAGTTACAATGACATTTCATTCCATATAAATACCAGGACAAGGTTGTTATTAATTAAGCTATCAATTATACAGGAGCGTGCATTTGGATAACAATTGTTCAATAGCGATGGCGTGCATCACCAATAGAGCGATAGTAGTCAGGTGGAAAGTCGATCCGACACCTAACTCGCAACGGGGTTGCGGGAAACCCTAAAAACCCATTCGGAAACTTGGATGTTCAGATTTATCAAAATAGATGAAATTGAAAATTCTTCATGGTTCGACAGTTGAATTTTAAGTGGAATTTTAGAGTTCGTCGTGGTGAGGTGGTCGAAGCATCGTAATAACACGAGACAGATTAACCTACTTTGCTCAGTAAATTTATTGAAGGATTGTTGTTAAATTGGTTGGGGATTATTAAAATCAGATATACTTAACATGGGCTGCTTGGTTAAAATCAGTTTAAAAGTTTGACACTGATCTGTACCCCTAGTGTAAATAATTTCGATTTCGAAACGTCACGTACGCGTTTGCGTTAAGTCTCATTTTGTATGGGTTTTTGAACAGCGCGCCAAGCGGGACGTTTTGGAAAGTCAAAAATCTCATACAAAATGACACTCAACGCAAACGCGTACGTCACGTTTCGCTGTCGAAAATATTTACACTAGGGGTACTGACTTATAAACGTTATTCTAGTTGGTGAAGGGACCTGAGTAACTTTCACAAATCAATTTTCTCCAATATGCTTGGATGTTCACCTTATTGTAACAAAAATAGTACGGGAAGTTCTTCCTTATAGTAAAATAAAAAAAACCATTATGGTCGTATTTTAGCGGACAGGAAGTTCATTACTGTATTGTTTTTGATTTTTAAAACATGTATCCACTAAGAAAAACGCAAACAGCCGCGGGCCGCGTCTACACGACCCTACATGTCTCGTTCTTACAAGACCGTCGTGTGTGATCGTGCGAATACTGCTTAATAAAATCAAAGACTATACAATTTTTATTCTCATGCGTGCACATACAGCTTATATTGCACAATTACCTATATTTAATGAACGAACATTAAATGTTAGGTACTGAATGGCAAAATAAGTAGTGCCTTTAACTTTTTTAAATAGTTAAAGAGGTGAAGGTTCGATTTGAGTGGTGGTTGATGCGTAAATTATGATTATTTTACCTTATTTCCTCGCATGTTTGGAGAAAAGCACTATATATGCCTCGGCAGGAACAGAAATTCGTGGATTCGTCTTCTTTGTCGGACGAAATAGAATTGAAACTCATCCACGAATTGCCTTTTCCCGGCCTCTGCATTAATGTAAAAGGAAGTAAACATGAAAGGAAATCAACAAAGACACACTGCAGTGAACCCCACACTAGGTATGGCCTGTATCGCGGTGCTCAAGGTCATCACAATACATATTAAGCATAAAAATATTTACATGAATGAAAGAGGAGTGTGAGCTTGTTGTGAGAAGGGAGGAAATGTGAGTGTAATCTAAAAGTGTAATGTAATGTAAAAGTTTGTTTGGGTTTGTGTTCAAGTGATTTGAAAAAGTGAATTAAAGTACTTGATAACGAATGAATAAGTACTCCTATGAATACCTACGTATTATAAGGAATCTCTTGGGAAGATTTCAGATTTCTTCTGATTCCTCATAGTTCAAGGACGATAGCAGGTTTAGTATGCGAATTTTTGCCTCATTTACTTCTCAATCTCATTTACGTTATAAATGCCAAATGTCACAAATTTGAACTGTTTGAAATTTGTTTAAACGTGCGGGAAAGGAAATGCCGAGAAACGCTGCGCAAAAGAAGTGATGATACGAGGTTTAGGGATATTGTAAACTCTTCTACTCTTCTTTACGCGAGCGTGTGATGTTCTGGCAGACGACTGGACATAATATGTAGTATATAACGTAATACGCAGCAAAAACAATTTGAAAACACTCAGAACTGGCGATTCTTTGAAGAGTTTAGCTGTCGGATAACGTCGTAATCACCACAAACCAAACAGCGCTCCAACATTATCATGATCGATTTACCAGTGCCTCCCCAGGCATGTATACAAAAATTTCAAATTGATTGACAGAGGTCTAAGTACACAACTTGAAGTATATGACCAGTTGCAGATTCACGTAAAACTTTAAGAGTGTAGATAAGTTTACGAACCCTACCAGCAGACGTTGAAACATGGTTTTTGAAATAAAGGTTTTCGTCAATAGTTACGCCTAAATATTTGAGTGAATTGGTTATTTTTATGAAATTACAGGGACAAGCAGAAGATTGAGGGTACGGCGGTACATGTAAGTGTGTCGTGTGGTGTACCTATGTAAGCGTGACAATGGACTTTTAAATGAGAGCGGGCGGAAAATGAGTTGGATGGCGTTGTTTTGTGAAATGCTATATACTTAGATTTATCAGTGTTGAGAGTAAGAAGGTTTAGGTTTAACCACTTAGACAGACGTTGTTACTCTGAAACAGCCGCATCCTGCCAAGAGTCACCATAGAACACAATGGCTGTATCATCGGCGTAACACAAGACTTCACTGTTCCCCAGCTCCAGAGTGAACATATCGTTATCGTATCGTATAACCGTGAAGAGCATATATGTCATACTAAGGAAAAAGTGACTAAGCCCGAAGGTGGTCGAGGCCGGAATAGAACCAGCGTCTTCAGCATACGCAGCTAACGTCCTGATCAGTAAACCACCTCGCCACGGCAATACCCGGCCCACAACCTTTAGTTTATGTAATGTTTAAAAGGCTAGGCGCCTGTGACCAGTCCAACTCTAAATGATTCCGTTAAGTTATGTTCTAATATATGGGGAAGACAAACAAATTATATCCAGCTTGAAATGAATGTATTATGATACCTTTGGGTATGGTGCTTTGCGCACACTAGCGTTCCCTCCCCTTCCCCTGACGCAACCCCCCCTTTTGGCATGAAATAGGTCCCGGTTGACGGTTGTGACGGTGTGCGTAAAGCACCATACCCAATTTGGATTTAATTTGTTTTTCAACAATCATAATCCGACCTATTCAAAAGGGCGAGCAGATACGAATCCCTTACGGGACGGTATAACGAGAGAGATGGTGATTTGTTCCCAATTTATCATATACACGTTTCTCCTGTCGACATGTCCAAAGTTAAGGGATATAATGCCTATTTCTCTGATTAAATACTTATGCACATATATGAATACCTGTATGCTAAAACCAATACCTAACTTCTTAGATTTACAAACAAGCTGTTAAACTGTTAACTGTTTTAATTTTTTTTAAACTCTTGACACTTATTGTTTTAACGTCCCCGATAGATTGCTGGAACTAGTTGAGAGTATGATAAAATTAAAATGTAAACACTGCGAAGTGGAAATTGTGAGAAAGTCCGGCCAGAATTTTCGGGACCATGAAACAAACTGAATATTTCGTAGCCTTGTGTTAAATATAAGTATTATAGGTATTATATTTGAATATTTACAAAAATCTATAAGTTTCACGTACTGGCCATTAGACCAGTGCCCCTAGTGTAAATTTAGTCAATAGCGAAACGTGACGTACGCGTTTGCGTTAAGTCTCATTTTGTATGGGTTTTTGAACAGCGCGCCAAGCGGGACGTTTTGGAAAGTCAAAAATCTCATACAAAATGACACTTAACGCAAACGCGTACGTAACGTTTCGCTGTCGAAAATATTTACACTAGGGGTACAGAAGTAAAACCCTTTATAGAAAACACCAATGAAACTTAAAATACAATATGATTACGTGTCTTTTAGTTCGCATCTGTGACTGTCATTTCTAAACGAAACTTTTCAGTACGATTTGTTGATAAACAATTAGCCCCCGGGATGTCTAACCTTGTATAGAAAACGTCAATCGTCAACTTAAATAATACATGGAAATGTTAACCTGTGCCTTTGAGATTGCACCTATCATCCTAAAATATTATTACTTTTACATTGGTGTTTGTTGGTATATGATACAGTTATCTATAGGAACATTAAGATACCAACCTTGAAAGCTTCCCGAAATTTGTTCGACATGATGTGGTAAAGTATGGGGTTGATGCTGGTGGAGAAGTAGTAGAAGACCCCGGAGATGTACGTGAGCACGGTGTAGGCGTGCAGCAGCAGGCTTGAGCGCGGGCGGTGGTGCTCGTCCGTGCCGTAGATGGCCACGAGCCTCTGCGCGTGGAACGGCGCCCAGCATATGAAGAATGCCACTACTACAGCCACTGCGAAACGACAACTCATTTAAGCGGCAATAATCAGCTAAACCCCTTCACAGATTTGTCAATTTTAGGTAAATATCTCCGTCGTGCTGACGAGGGCGGCTCCTAAAATTAGCGTGATTAAAAAATCTCAGTAATCGCAGTTTTACATTATACAACAATACATCAAACTAGTTTTTATGTTTCTGACGCCTAGATTGACGAATCCAGCAACGTAAAAACTATTATAATGTATTCAAAAGGTACTTAAATACAAAATACAGTACGTAGCGGCCCCCTTTTTTAAATATCTATCGTTAAATTTAAATAATCACAATTATTTAGCAGTGGCGCTAGTGAGCACGTTGATGTGCTCTTAAATAGTTATATGATTCCATTCCCGGTATGACAACACGACAATAGGTGCAATTTCTAATGGAGCACTAATCTCGTAATCCATAAAGCTTGGCCTCCTTGCTATCAAGCACTTTTATTACCTATCGACCTAGTAACATGAAAAGTAACATTCGCGTTGCCTCATGACAAACTGACAGACTTCAGAAAAGGGGATTCAATTTCAATGATCTGCAATTAAATTGGATTTTCAATATATGTAGTAGATCGGTAATCAGTACAAGTTTCCTAGAAATCGATTTTGATGAGAATTTAAAATAGAGGTGGATTGTCAAAGAAAATTCTATAGCCATAGTAAATTTACTGCCATCTTTCGACACATGATTAAAACTTTTAGAAAACCATTTGACTTCGATCCTTATCCTTTCACTGATATGTGTTTTATTTGTTAAATATCAAAAAGTGGCGCCATTTAATAGATCAAAGGCCAAAGGTACCTTTGGGTAGTGCCAGTGCCGGGTAAGATGGCGCCCCTTTATGATATTTAACAAATTTAATCCTCCTCTATTTCAAATTCTCTTTGGTATCAGTGCGTTCAATATGATATCCTAAACACAAATATATAAGATATGGTACGTCCTTAAACTACGTCCAAAAGAGAGATATGGGCATTGTGAATGTCATCTCGCTTTGTGTGGTAGGGCACAGCACAGCGAATGTCATTCCAGATCTAGAACAGAGTCCAACTGGGGAAGTACCTCCACCTTACAGAAAACAGCAGCCAAATACCACTAGACCCTACTCATAGTATTGTGTTCCTATCGGTGAGTAAGGTTGTCAGAGCTTAACGAGGGGGGAGGTTAGGGTTGGCAACGCCCATGACTCCTCTGGAGTTGCAGGCGTACATAGGCTACGGAGACTGCTTACCATCAGGCGGGCCGTATGTTTGTTTGCCACCGGCGTAGTATAAAAGAAAACAAGCTTGAAAATGGGGGTCGTAACTGTGACGTCATAAAGTCGGCGGCGATACAAAGAAAACATTTTTTCTTTTTTTAACATACTGTGTGGGGTAACGTCGGCGGTACAAAGAATCATTTTTTGTTTTAAACTTATCATATGGGGTATCAAAGGTAAAGTGTGTAGATTATAAATATATAACACACTATAACATTTTCACTTTTGGTTTAACAAATTTTAAGAAAACGGCCAAAAATTTCACAATTTAGAGTTGATTTTTGAACTACTCTTCTAGATTGAAAACGACTGAATGGAGTATTCTAAAATACATACCAAGGGACTTTGAATATCCTCTGTATAATAACTAAAAAAATAAAAGAAGTACTTATATAAATTTGAATTACAGTATAATTTCCTGTTACAGGACACTACTAAAATACTATTTTTTTTACAGGAAATGTTTAATAAATCCACCTTGAATTCGATTCGACAGTTTGAATAGCTAATTTTATATCGGTGATTTTGAACGCATAGGTACCAAGTCTGGCACGGCTAATTTAAACCGCAATAGAAAACTAGCGTTGGACAACAATCGGCCGCTTCTGTTTTGGTGAAAATAATACAAATCAACAAAATAAATGGTTTTTTTTTTTTTTAATTAATAACAGATATTTTAAGACAAAGAGTAATTACCGACGAAAGATAATATCTCGATTAACAGCTCTAACTTTAATAGTGGCGTTTCAACACCAAATAATCAAACAATGAGTCATTTTGTTTTTAAAACCCGACTGATGTTCACGACGAGCTTTGGAGCCGCCCGGCGACCTATTTTGCACGCGAGGGGCACATAATATACTCTTTCCTTCTATCTCGATAAGTTTACTCAATACAAACTTGTTGACGATCAAATTATTTTTTAAATAAATCCTCACCTAGCATTTTTATGACGCGCTTCGTTGACTGGCTGTGCTTCCTCTGTACTTTATGGGTAAATCTCATTTTTGTTTTTGATTCCTTTTGGCCCGGTACGTCATTACTTAAATCTGATCTTTTTAATCTCAGTCCGATTAGAGAATAAAGTACTGTTATTAGCGCCATGGGGGCGAAGAAGAAGAAGAATGTTGACATCTCGAAGGAGTGCTGTATGATGACTCGGGTTTGGAGGCACATGGCGACGCCCTGGTGGCTGCGCACGCCGAACTGCAGCGCCTGCGGCAGTGCCAGCGTTAGCGCCGCCACCCACAGCGCCACCACGTGCCGCGTGGCTCGCGACAGCTTCGACATCTTGTGAGACAGGAACGGGTGGCAGATGGCCAGGTACCGCTCGATCGTGAACAGAGTTATCGTCAGAACGCTGGCGTTCGTTGACGTCTCCGCCGCCAGCCCTCGAATCAGGCAGAACGCCGGTCCAAACACGTATGGCCACTTCGACCATATTGAATACATCTCCTGAGGCATACCACTAATGAGCAAAAGTAAGTCCGATATCGCTAAACTAAATAAATAATAGTTCGTTGCGGTGTGCATACTTTTGTTTCGAATTATCACTAAGCATGTGAAAATATTTCCAAAAAGTCCGGTCACAAATATAATAGAGTACATTATTGTTATAGGTATCACTATATACATGGGGTCCCTTTGTGGCCCGAATATCAGTACGGGGTCCACAGGTTCGTTGGTAAAGTTTGTGTCATTTACACGTACAAAAGATCCCATTTTATTAAAATTGGTATTTTTCACATCGTTAATTGTTGTTTACACTATTGATCTTTCACTACATACACACAATCGCTTCGTCCATGAATCGTTTCCAGACCTGTAACAATAAAAAAGTCATTAATTAAATGTATACTCGTACCTAATGTCCTTCCATTCGATGTGAAATCAATACTATATTTACATTACAACCAGACAAGTGCAAGTTGGATTCGTGTTTCAAGGGTTCTTGTACATCACACAATTTATAACAATGTTTTTTTTAATGATCTTTAGATAAAGAACTCGAATTCAAAATTTTACCCCCCGCTGCACGCCCAACTCGAGCGTCCACTCAGGCCTTACACTAAGATTATTCCAATTCATATATTCATTCATTTGGTATATTATATACCTGCATATTTTGGCCAGTATAAAAAATGCGAAAGGTTATTAGATGTTTTGATATTAGTACCTCGATCACGCTTAACCCTTTGAACGCTTTATGTCATAAACACAAAAAACACAAACATCACTCTAGCGCCAAGATCCCGGGCGCAAGGGAGCTAATGTAAACCTTACTCGAAACTGGGAAGATTACTTTGACAGCGTCCGCCATAACACCTATAGGTATCCTTGGTCCTGGGGGCACCAGAAGTAATGAGGAATTTAGGTGTTCTTGGCGTTCAAAAGTTTAAACAGCTGAACAATATTGAATAAAATTTAGGATACAGGTAGTTGGATTATAACTTGGTGACATAGAATACTTTTTACCCCGCAATACAAGGGGGCACAAGCCTAAGGGGTTGAAATGAGGGTTAAAAATACGGTAGGAACTGAAGAGAGGTTGTGTAGTTTAAGTCAACGCGAACAAAGTCTCGAGCGGACGCTAATTATATAAATATTTTTAACTCGTATAGGTAAGCATTATTACATTGATAACATACCTACAAAGCAATTGCGGTGCAAGAAAATGACAAGCAAGGTCTTTCGACTAAGACGGTCACATTAGAGACTATTATATCGTTGGTCATTAACTTACGCTGCATTTTAAGTGCTTATAATAGATCAAGCTGCATTACTCCGTCAACTGCTGACATATACAACATATACCTATTTTACTAGTCAGCGTACATTGTAGCGTTCCTCGTCGCTGTCTAGGTGGTTTCGCATTATATCTTGGTTGCCTCTAGATTCTACAGTTTCTTCCGATTTGATTCCGATTACACGCCTGGCCCCCACAACATGGCATGACTTAAACGTTTTCGTTTCACGACGTTTTCAACCGGTACCAGTTTCTATTATTGCCTAAATAAGTTTAAAAAAATGTGCATTTTCTAAAAAAAACTTTAATTTTATAATAATATTTGCAAATAAAAATAATACTTATTTTATTTATTAACTTTCCCCTGAAATTTGTTTTCAGTGTATTTCTTCTACTTACAGGTTTACTTCCGACATGGACAGGCGTATTCTATTCAGATCTAATTCATATCCTATAATAAAAATTAGAATACGCCTGGGATTATTTGAACTTACAATAGTAACAGCAATGCGGCGACGATAACAACTCAATTTTTTACGGAAGTTACACATCGCTATTTGATATTTTTTTACCTTCTGTGCAATCATGTCAGATACCTACCTATAAAATAAATGTTTTCATTTATTAGTTAAGTACTGTTTACTTTTAGAAGGCTTCTTAGCCTCAACTATAGTCCCATCCAGCAGAAAGCACGAAACTTGGCATGCATATAGCTTTTAGATTAATAAGAATAAATAGACGTAGAAACAAGCCGAGAAGTTATTGCTTAACTTTTATATGCCTATTTTTAGTTTTAATATATTTTCATGAAAACAGTTAAAGATAATATTCTTTCCTTTTCGCATATATATTTATAGGCATACATATACATAGGATGGTTAAAAAATATTCTTCTATGGTTTTTAGTGGATAATGTTACAAAATAACATAGCTATAACATTACAAAGACCGAAAAGACCACCTGTTGCTACCTTTTTTACATTATAAATCTGTTTTTGAATGTGTTTTCTTTGTGGTGCAATAATAATGTTTTTCACTTTTTTCTGTTATTCCGAAAATATGTGCCTTTTGCCACATAAAAATAAACTAATATACATGATCTTCAAAAATTATATTCCTTAATAAATTGTAATCGTTAATCTCTGATTTTTGCTGGACAACTAAAATGGTTGGTAAAACTCATTTCCGTTCAATTTAACATTACATCAACAACGTTGCGGCATCATTAAAAATTATCGTCTTAAGATTTCATCGGAATTTCGCGAGTCGCGACATCAATTAGCGTTCTTTTTAATTATTTTTAAAGAATAGTAAATATTAAAGTATGAGGCTAACACCATTTGCTTAGTTTTTGTGAATAAATATGTACAAGTATATAGAAACAAAAAAGTTAAAGGCAGTTTCCGCATGAACTATTGACGTAATATGCATGGTTTTTGTAACGTTACTCACCCAGGATCAATCGTTAATCGTTAACGCTCCGTAGCGAACGAAACACAAATGTCACTGTCGCACTAATATGGAAAAGTGATAGAGAGAGATCACTATGATACGCTACGGAGCGTGAACAATTGGTACGTTGGCTACGCGGCCTGGCCTAGTGTGCCTACCACCAGTTCGGCACTGACATAAACACTATCGAGAACGTATCTTACTTTCTATGCATCTTGGTCGTACACGCATATAAGTGCGAGCGAGATGTATAGAAAGAAAATTACGTTCTCGATAGCGTATATGTCAGTTTTGGCACTGTCAGTGACTCATGTTACGGGTACAGGTTGTAATCAAACAAACATCACTAGTTACATTGTTATTAGATTATAACACATTCAAAATTCTATTTAGTTTTTTTGAAAAATATATTTATCTATATGTTGCGTAAACATAAATACGTAAATACATACACTGCTAATCATAATCTAGTCGAATAAAATATCCATGTCATCGCTGATATTTAAATTTACGTAACCCTGGGCGCCAAAGCTGGGCGCTTGCTACCAGAATTGTCACTTGTGCATGAAGTTTTAATTGTAATTTTTAAATTAGACCATTACGGGATTAATACAAATAATATGGTAGAAAAACAGAAGACTACATTAAAACTAACAAAAACTAAAATTCGTCGAACTATAAAGTTAAATATCTATATTATATGTAGTTTCAAAAATTTTGATCTTGTAGTTATATGAGCTTTTAACTCATCCTACAAGAAGAAGAAAAATTAAAAAAAAATATATAAACGGAACTACTATCAACTAGTAACTTCGCTGATATGATATAATACACCCAGCATAAAGATACATTTGGATGTGCATTCAATGTGACTTACTGTACAGTCTCATTACTGTACATTCTTACGTTGCGATAAACTATAACGTAAGCCCTACGTGATGCATACGTCATGTGACATTAAGAAAATAGAAAATAGATTAATTAACGCACAATAGAAATGTCAAGGGTATGAATCATCTAAGAAATTATAATTATATTTAATATTGTTAAATGTCACCTAAATGCCATGCACGTAGACAGCACTATATAAACCCTGGTTTTCCTCAATAAATCGTTCAGTAACCATCCAACCTTCAGTGTATTATTCTACCTCCGCCACCAGCGCTACCAGTCGCATCAAGCAAGTGTAAGGGCTAACGGCCCCTACACTTACTGACTCCAATAGTTTAAAATTAGTTTTAAAAAATTTCATGAAACTAGTCACAGACGCATACTTGTTATTTATAGAGAAGATTTCATTAGAGCACGAACAGAAAAGAACCAGTACTAAAGCAAATGCTATTCTCTAATTTCAGTGTACGTGAAGCATTGTTTGATGTTTGTTTGTCTTTGACGAGGTCTTTGACGTTGGGTTGTATCTGAGAATTCTGAGATAAAAGGATGACGATAGATGAAGTAGGTGAATGCTGACATTACCGTCTCTATTAGCTTAACATCCCCGCATACATACATGGTGCAACAAAAATAGTGGTAATCCGTTTAATGCATATTCGGTATTCTGATTAGGAAAAAGTAGAAGATTTTTTTTAATGAGATTTTTTTTTTGGCCTATGTATGGAGGGTTGGCTGAATTAGGCGACCTGCCCCATATACAGGGTGTCCAGTAATGAATGGACAACCTTCTAACCACGAATAGGGCACCTTAGGCTGGTCCAGAAAATCGACTTTGAGGTTTAGTAAAAGTCCTCTGGTTTTCGAGATTTTCACGCTTTTCATAATTTCAGGATTTTGCTTCCTCATTTCACTCTAATGATCGTGGAAGCCACAAATAAAAAGATTTTTACGATCTGTTTTTTGAAAAATATTCTCAAATAGTGCTACTAACTGACTAACATAACAGTGTCTTGGCAGTCCCGACGATTTTTTTGTAATCAGGCCTTCTTTCAAAAAAAATCATTTTAGACTTACATTTTCTACAAGTTTGATCGCCTGTGGTGAAAAAATTTGTATGGACATTAAAGCGGCCAACTCCCTAAAAATTAGCTTACTTAATGGTAATTCAGAAAAGGTACAACAAGTGATATTTACTACTTACGGAAAACATATTTTACCTTTAATAATCATTAAGAGCGACAATTCGATTCTAGTATGCACTGCAAAAATTATTTGTTCCAAGATTAACTTTGTCGCAATTGCTTTCTAAGCTTATCTTTAGAATAATGACAGTGTATTATTTTTATTTTTATTAATCCGCTAAATGAAGCCACCGATGTGCTACCGTACCTAGGTGCCTAATGATCGGAGTGGTAAACAAAGGGCAAAATGCCATTGTTCTAATGATAAGGTTTTGCTTACCAAATTGACAGTGTTAGTCAATAATGATTTGTTTTGAGATAAGATTAGTCGCAATCGCTTACTTTAGAATAATGGCAGCGTAGTCTAGGCTAGGTCAAGAAATTTAGGCATGTAGAATTTTCTAAAGCAAAATCGTATAGCTATATTGGATGTCGCTGGTTTAAGTTCAAATTTAGTGATATTTGCTGAGTTTGTATGGCGAGAACCGGGAAATCCCGGTTCCGGTTCTGTATTTGTATAAAAAAAATGCATTAAAAATACAATTTAGTTACGGCGACTATGCATTGAAAATACAATTTAATTTTTATGAAAAAAAAAAGATATCTTTGATTATTGAAATATTGTCCGGCTTGTGAAGCTGAATCGATCTTTGTATTCAATCTCTAATGTCGGAAGTTATACACAAGGGCATAGAGTTAAGATTGACAGAGAGAATTTGACTTATGACAAACTGTGACACTGCAATAGTGATGGTTTGAAAGGGTGCGTGTAGGCGAGTGATACCATGTAACTCAAAATCTCCCCGATGGTGAAATAATTATTTTTAAATAAAAAAACAGCACTGTTTTATGTTCGATATGCTCCTGATTTTATAGGTCTAGATAATGCGTAATGTTGCATAATTACTTTGTGCAAATATTATTTAATAGTTAGGTGCGGAAAGTAGGAAATTCACAACGAGGGTGATAAATTAAAACATGACCAAAGAGAGTGTTTTAAATCACTAGACTTAAAACAATCAGAACTGAATCATTCAAAACTGTGTTTTAATCGTCACGAGTTGCGAATTACCTATTCGCACGTATATTATACAGCGTTTTACAGTACGTACTTATATGTAGTACTTTAGATTTTCGACATGCTTATTCCCGCATTAGTGCGGGAAAGTAGCACCATATGTACTGTAATATAATAATATTTACCATCGGAATGAATTATAATAAAATTATATTTCGTCGGGTTTATTTTTAAATTTATACATTTAAATTGAAACATATCCAGTTTTTAACAAAAAAATAATGTCACTGAAAAGATGCGATACCTAATGATGAAATAAGAAAGATCGGGACAACTAAAGAGCCAGCCATGTGTTGGAGTTTCCGTAGGCGCGCGAAATACTGACAGTGCACAAGCTATGCATATAGTAAACATACATAAAAAACACATCAGCACATACAACCTTCTTCATGGGTGGAAATAGGTTAGTTTCTTTTGGTAATCCTCCTTCCTCTAAAAGTAGAGAAAGGGGTAATGTCGTAACTTCTTAAGGATTTATAGAAATGACAACCGCTGGACTACATTGTACTTATTTATATAATAGTTTAATGCCTGGTAATGGATCAACCGTTACTTTTACAATAGCAAAATATTTTTGTGGTACTACGTATAAGCATTTTTTTGCTTATTAAGTAGGTATTGTACATCAATTCACAATTAAGTTTATAAGTATATATGGAAACATAGTCAATATAGGAAACATTAGTTTGCGGGAAATTACCATAACCACCTTTTTTGAAATACACAACCAATCATTTAGCCATTTACGTAATTAGTCTCTATATACATAATGATTTAATAAGAAGGGCATCAATTACCCTAAGTTTCGGGAATTTACCCTATTGAACTTACTGATCAAACTCCTGTTTTGCTATTAACTATCGTGATTTTACGTACAATAACGTAATAAACTATTAACTTACCTATGGACAGTTATTCCGTCCCTTTTTTCTTCCGATTGGAATAATTTTTACAACATTTAACCACGCATGCCTGCATATTATATTTTTTCTTTCTACAATTCACTCCAATGACGTCTCGATTCGACTGATGGCAGATTGATGGATGATAGCTGACAATGTGTGTGTGTCGCGCATAAGTACAAGGAAATTGGTGGATGATGGAATCCTAGTTGTGTATTACCAAAACTACGCCCATAGTATTATTAGTCCAAGCACAAGGGTACTAACTTATAGTCCTTATCCTTATACTTAAAACACTCTCCAAAGTATATTAACTCAGTTAAGTGTTGACCCTTGTTGCTTCGCTCTTAGTTAAAGTAATATTCATTATTTGATGGAAATGTTGTGTCGTCCTCTTGTTTTCAGCGATAAAGAACTGCTTAACATTTTTATCAGTTATTATTAATGGCCGAATCCACTATGCTAAGTGCAAATGCTATGGTTTAGATTATTCTTTATTATGTTTATAAATGTTAATGTCTCTCTTTAGGCCAGGCAACAAATGCTCAAAAATAGTTATAGAGGGAAATGCTTGGAACACAATTTTGGACTTCGTAACTTTGTTTGGACTAGTTAGGAGGTGAAGATATCAAAAGTCCCCAGCCGTAGCCCTTTTGCCAAGGAGCCAAAAACTATCCATGTCCTGTACTGGAATTCAAACTATCTATATACCACAACGAAATCTGTTCAGCGAGCGGTTTAAGTGTGACAAAGTGTTAAAGTCAATTTTCTTTTTTTTAAATTTTGTTTTTACTTCAAAAATGTTTGTATTAGTTTTATTTTTACTATTTTTATTTATTTTAGTTATTAAGTAAAAGATGGATATTTAGGTTTCTGCCAAAGCTTGAACCACACCTAAGGGCCTTGTCGGCTTAAGGTACTGAGGAGAAAGCAGCCGAGAGCTAGCAACCGGGTGACATTTGTACTCGAGTGGCGCGATAGATGGCGCTACTAGTTGAGAAATTCACTCGATTAGGTGGTTCAAGCTTCGGCAGGAAGGCAGGCAGGTTCTATTTTGTAAATTTCATGTAAATTAGGCCATTTATTTAATTCTTGAACTGTTCGTATTAAAATAATGAAGGAAATAAGAGTGCAATAATGGCACACCTCAGTAACCTCCCGAAACAAATCTGTCAGGCGAGGGAAGACTCAAGTATGAAATGGAAGAGCGCAGCTGTTTTCGTTTCTTCGTGTTATCGGCTTGTTAGATCTCCATTATCAACGGCATTTCAGATTTGACAGACATTTATGAATAACATCCATTAGTCTTCACTCTTCAAATCATCTCTCCCTATGTTACCTCCTTGTCCAACTCATGACAGTACCCATAAAGCAGACCTGAGAGAGAGCTGCTATTGAAACAATAAACTTAATTTATAGTATACCTAATGATTGAAATTACCACAGATGTGGTCTACTTAGGTTGTGGCCGAATGGCTGTGTGTATGTCCCGGGACGCTTAAGAGATATAGATATGGGTTTTAAAATGTGGTAATAAACCACGCCATAATTTAAATACAAAAGCACGCTGGAACAGAGTAATCTTCTCGGGCTTTTCAAACAATTTATTTATCTTCAAATCAACCACTATTTTCCACAAGTTTTACAAAAATAAAACTGATTCACAACAGATTTCGGTCTACTAGCTGAGAGTTGATAGTACAATCATGAGAAATGAAAATATCCTGCCTGGCCTTCTACAAATTTCCCCATTATCGAGTTTCCGGTGTTTGTGATTAATTAAAAGGGCCTCGATTCGATGAGTCTGACTCTGTGATGTCTTTATCATTGTACGTTTCTACGTCCAATAAACATGCTTCACTTTTTACATAATTAATATGTCATGATTTCTTAATAATGATACTAAATAGTGTAAGCAAATATGAATTTTACGTTTGGCAACATTCCGAAAATACCTAAATTAATGTGAGAGTGATGGGTAATGTTTCATGACTGACCTGGCAACACGTTAGTTAGGAAGTGGTAGGGGTAAGCGGAAGCTAGGGAGAGTGTTGTACAGACTCGTTCACTTGGATTGGGGAAGTCAAAGAGACGACATATTGATGGTAACGGGTTGAGCAAAGTTAAAGAGGCACTTCCATTTTATAATTAGAGCAATCGGATATATTTATAATAAATAGAATATAAAAAAAAAATGTTCTTTATACGTAACTGTTTGTGTACGAAAAAAGACAAAAAAAAAGAATATAGTTTTCACCGTTGACATTTTATACTTTTCGTGTACATAAATAAAAAGTTCTTATTCCAATTATTAGTGCGTGTTCTTATCGTTCATATTAATAGATAACATTAAAATAATTCTACGAATTACACGTATTTTTAGTCACTCGCACGACAATTGTTTCGGAGAGCTAAAGCTTTTTTTTTAATGTTAGTATGTCTCACGACAGTTTAAATTCGAATAGACAACATTTTTGAAAAAAAAAAACTGTACATTAATAAGGTCGTTTTCCTGATGAACGTTTACAAAAACCCGCATAAATTACCTACTGTTTATTTTTAAGTTTCGAAAAGTTTGAAGACTAAAAAAAATATTAATATTGTATTATTTCGATCTTGCATTTCCCCTAAATCAAATGAAATTCTCAAAGTGTAAGAACTAAAAGAAAATATACTGTATCAAAATTTCCTTAGAGATCACAAGAGTCAGGGGTCTACAAGAGTCAAAATATGTACCTATAGTTAAAATATTTATTCATTAAAAGAAAATAAACAAACATCAAACAAACAAACGAGAACAAAATGAGGCGTCTCACTGTATAATCAAAAATAGTTAAGTTCCATTTCGACGTTAGTCAGCTTAAAGTCTTGCTTCACTATCAGATACATTACATACTGTAGACGTAATGTACTATTGACATGTAATTTAACATGGAAACTTCTGAAAGCCTAGAACCATGGTGTCCCAGCGCGCACAAGTTTTTTGCAGAAATCGCGAAACGTCTGGTTGACGTAACCGGTGACCGAAAATCTTGTGGCTTCCTCGCACAACGTCTATTGCGATACAACGAGGAAATGCCGCCAGCATCCTTGGTACAATGCCTCAAGGGCCTGTTTTAGATTTAAGCAAGTAATAGCAATCCTCTGTATATATCCATTATGTGTATTGTTATTGTAAATAAATATATGCCACAATGCTTCTTAAAAAAATAACATTAAAATAAATAAAGAAAATCAAATTACCAGGGAAAAATAAATACTTAACTGCAGAATTTTCTCGCTCCATCGTCCGACATTAGTGCGAGCCGTGTAATTGTTGTTTAATCAACAGCCGGGGCTGGTGATTAAACAACAGTAACAACACACATTATCAATCAATGATTTATCATTAATTCGTATGGACTATCTAACTTAGCTTGAAAAAATTGTATATTCACACGTTGACAAGTATTTAATAAACTTTTCATCACACTTGCTCAAAAAAGATCATATTTCATGCAGGTATACTGAAGGACAAAGGCCTATATTGTTCCCGGGGGAGTTTGAAAAAAAGTATAACTATAGCCTAGGGAGTTATACCTTTTTTTTTAAATTTTGCTACTAATGCATACGAATTAACTAGGTATAAATGAGTTTTACGTTTAAAATATGAACGTTTATAATTTAGTATTTTAGTTCATGTTTAAAAATATTTAATTTTCAATTGTGGCTGAACGTCGGATAGGTTTGTGCCTTTGATTCCTAAACTGTCACAACATGGCAATATGGCGGACGAATGTTTGAAATGTCACCGAATATCGCTTAAAATTTATTTTTTTCTTCGTAAACTAAGTGTGATGAAAAAGATTGTGTGTAACTCCAGGGGTAAGAATATTGTTACTCGAGTCTTTAATTCACTCCAGCCTTCGGCTGTCGTGAATATATCTCCCCAATTACCCCCTCGTTGCACAATGTACCCTAAAATCATGTTTGTATCATGACATTGAAGCGCAGTGGTATCATCATCATCAATAAATTTATAGGTACAAATTTTTCTTGCAAAACTGTACCAGTTCTACTTTTCCTGCAATAAATTCTTATACTTTCCGTCCTTTGATGGGAGTAACTGTAAAAATGTTAAGGTTGGGGAGCCCAAGAGGGGATTTTTGAAGTCACTCGAGCGCGTCAGATTATGATAGGGGGACACCTTGCATCCTGTCAAGTATGAGTCCTTTTCGCTATCTCTGGCTCCTATTTGTAAATTAAACATACTCATAGATATTGTCTAGGTTAAGTATAGCTTATGCGTATAAAATTTAATTGTAATTTATATTTTTAGTTGTTGGAGTTTTTTTTCTTTCTTTCTCTCTCACACCGTCCCTATATAGCCCTCCGTTGCCATTATTTTAATAATACACTTTTCACGAAATAATTGAAATATTGTTAATAGTAGGGGAGCGCAAGATGCTAAATTTAACGTACTTAACTTAAGTAAGATTAAAAATAACATTTATTCAGAAATCTTCAACCTGTGACATCTCGTAAATCCATTGGTCGATTTTGGTTTACTTGACAACATTTGATGCAGTTTACTAGGCACACAAAGTTTACAAAAAATGTATACGTCGAGAATTTTAAAAGATCAAAATCTTTTTTTTATCATCACAATAAGGATATCTGTTCCACGTTATCAGCAGATAAGGTTTTACACAACTGGGACATCAGTCTGAACCTTTCTGTACCGCTCGAATATGTCAAGATGGCGGTTTTTTGTGACCCTGCCATTTGCATACGGATCGCGGACATCGTTAGATTATTTAAATATACACTTTTGTGGCGTCCATCCCCTTTGAATATCTGACCGCGCATTTACAGTCGCGGCTCGTGGCTCGGCTCACGGCTGATCTCCTGTCTCGGCCATAGCTCGTGAGCTCCACGAGCTAACACACTCTCGCCTCGTGGTTCGGCTCGTGACTCGTCTCGTGTATCAGTCATAGCCTCTAAGCTCGGCGAGCTAATCAATGTTGAACTCAAGCGGCACGTTATAAGATTTGTAACCAAATGAAAAGCCGAACGCGAATGTAAACAGCAAGCGCGCGTCCCCTGCGATCCCCTTTGACTCGTGCCCAAAAAATCGCTCCGAGCCAAGCCACGAGACGAGCCATGAGCCCACCGTTTACATAAGCGTCTCGTTACTCGGCTCGCGGGTCGCCTCGCCACTCGCACGCAAATGTAAATGCGCTCGAGTATTTTTTTTTCCTAAGTTTTTACCCTTCCTTACAACCACTCTGACAATGTAAACCGGCAGATTAACGTACCCTTATTATCAGAGACATGTTGCACGACTGACACTACTAATATCTGACGCTCTGGAGTAAATAAAAAAATCTGAAGTCGCTTTCCTGCTCGGTAAAAAAGAAAAGAATCTTACTATCATCTAATCTTCTGAATCCAATAGGTCTCTACGATGATCGAGTAGCTACACATTTAGCATCGTCGGCTCTCCAGCTATTAAGAGATGGTCTTCTTTATTGTCCACGATATACGTGACGTTGCGTCATGTTCGGAGGGAACTTTGTCTATCAGCAACATTCACTTTATGGGCACTAAAACTTAATGGCGTTTCGAATTGTAGTTAACGTGCCAGTCAATTTCAGGAAATTTACCCGATTCAGGGCTTAATATTGTATAAAGAAAAAGGAACATTTTTGTAAAATAAAGTTTGAATATTGGATTATACGAAATTTTCTTTATAAGCTATCTGCGAGAATTGATTTTGGTATCCTCTAGCTCTTAGCTCGTAGAGCTAAGCAAGTAAGCAGTGGTGTTAGTAGCTACAATCTCAATTTTAAATTATGATTTTCACCAATATGCTTGAAAATGTTCACCTTAGCAAAAATACCTAGTACGGAATTTTTTTTATTCTGGGCATATTCAAATGAAAAAAAAAATTATTAATTATTATTAATTAGCGGACGGAAATCGTGAGAAAATCCAATAATGTATTGTTTTTTACCTTTTTAAAACATGTCGTAATTATTAAAGTCGCGTCTACACGACCCGGCTTTATCATATCAAGATATAGGATAGAATGAGACACGGAGATCAATGATAATTCTTGAATACGAATATGATCGTTGTGTATGATCCTGCGAATACTGCTTACTAAAATAAAAACGATACAACTTATATATTTGTTAAGGATCTCAAGGGTGTAAAACAGCGTCCACTAATTAATGATATAATACTCCAGATAAGTTGTAGGCTTTCCAAAATTGAAGCGCTAACCTTGTATTGAGATTCATTCAAAATAAATATGGAAGAATTTTTTGTGCTGCCTATTAGGATGTATATACATATACCCTATCTATAGTTATATAATATCATTGACACTAATAGCTTATAGGTATTGAACAATTATTATTTTATATATTTATTTATTTTGAATGAACAGGGCATTTCCAGCTCGTGAGTCTGAGTTTCCATATATTTTTAGATTTCTTCAATTATATTACCGTCATACTGCTTATACCTAGTCTAGCCATATATTCTATCACAAAGTTAATTGTCTCTAGTCTATAAATTTTAAGTTAATAAAAAAAAAGTTACATATACCTAATAAAGGGACTAATAACAAATAATAAATGTCTAATAATAATTCCACAATGTCAGCACCTCACCTTAATACATGCCGTCTAAGGTATAAGAAAATAGGCCTTAATTCACGTGCCATATTTTGTGGAAACATGACACAGAACAAGACGTTCTGATTAATTTATTCAGGTGACCAAAGTTTTTACGATTTTCAATGCATTCCTTATCTCAATGCAGATCTAAGGAAGCAGCAGATGTATTTAACAAAGTGCTGCGAGAATATCATCCCGCATCTTATGGTTTTGTGAGCAGACCCACCAGATAAAAGGGTCCCTGAGGCCAATTTTGAGAAAAAGTGACCCATTTCAGTGAATACACATGCCCGAGCGTAACGAAACAGCGTATAAGCGCCACTTGCACCATCCAACTAACCCGAGGTTAACCGGTTAAACCGTTAACCCAGTGTCAAATTGTACTGGTAACCCCAGGTTTAACTGGTTAACCCCGGGTTAGTGGGATGGTGCAAGTGGCGCTTAGAGAACAAGGTCTGCTCTACACGACACAAAAAATAGTTTATTACAAATAACTGTGGGGTGGAAATTCCAGGCGGAGGTAGTGAAAAAGTTCTTGCGTATTTTTGATGCAAGTCGCTGCTTCATTTCAAAGCAGATACCTACATATTAAAGCAATAAATGACATAATCGAATAATCGTTACGCATTATAAATTTGTAATTAGTATGTCTATTTGACATATAAAATTGGATTCAATATATCTTAATTTATAATTGTTATATACAATTAACTGTCTACAGCTCCAGTCATCTACGATGACGAACAGATTTGTCAAATCTAACATTTAATAACATGACATTACGAGTCAAGGCACGCGTCTTCGTGAATGACACGATCTATAACAGATAAAATGGCTATACTAGGTAGGTCTATAAAAATGGTACTTAACGGAATGGAAAAATAAATCACGGACAGAACTCATGATTCTGAGTAAAAAAAACATAAAAATTATAATATTTAAAACTCTTTCGTTTTGAACACATAAACGCTTTCGTTTTGAAAATAACAGCGTAAACGCCGACCGCCATAAGGTACCTTTACCCGTAGGACGTCACATATTAAGACTTATGGAAACAAAACGTATTTTTTATGGAAACAAAAAATTCCAAATAGAAATGTACCTAATAGTTTACAATTTTAAATAAAATAGCCCTTAATCAAGACGTAGAAATTAACCTTTTGAACGCCAAGAACACCTAAAGTCGTGGTTACTAGTCATGCCACTATAGGTGTTATGGCGGACGCTGTCAAAGTAACCTTCACACTTTCGAGTAAGGTTTATTACGCGCTCCCTACCCGCTCCGAGAATAACTTGGTATCTCTTTAACCTGTTGTTTTCACCTTTCATTGTTTATTTTTTCTTAATTGACACCTACGACGTTCGTAACGTCGAGGCCACTTATATAATATCCCCCAAAAATGATTTATTTTACGTACGTAAGTACGTACGTATTCGTAAGTCAATATAAATTACAAAAAATGCGTGTGTGCAATATTTATCGCCGGGTACAGTTTAAAGAATTCTACGTGGCCAAGGCGTGGGCAGAGATTAGTGTGACATAATAAAAAAACCTACATGAACATAATATTATTATATGTCGTAAGAAAACTTTAAATTCAAAATCTCAAGGGACACTCAACCCCTATAAAAACCGGGAAGGACCCAAAATCTCTATAGAAAATAGTCTCCAAGAAAAACGGGCCGTGTGCTGATCAGGCTGGTTCCATCGTAAAGAAAATTTATCTACAGACATATCATAAACCTTCTATGATGCTTTTAAAATACACAAATAACACCCAGCATCAAGATAAATTGTTGTGTTACAACAAATTTCTCTGTGAAAATGAAAATGTGTATAACATCTCTGGGAAAAAAGCAATTGGATTTGACCTCTATTATATATAATATACCTAATTTGACCAGGATATGGACCGTGGTTACCTTTTGTACCTATTGTTTTCGAGTTCCCGATATTTCGACGCAATTACATCATGCATCTTTTTCACGGGTAGCACAAGATTGGTAAGGGAAGCCGTTGAAATTCACAAATACAAAAATTTCAATCGTGAAGATGGGTTTAAAGTGTCAAATGTGTGAAATCCTGTGATTTGTTTGCGTAAAAAAAAAACAGTGGTATCCGAATCAAACACACTGACATTGTGAGTGAAGTGTGCTTGGATAGACCAATAATTATTGTGAACGCGACCAGTGATAAGGTAACGTTGAAAGCGAACGCAGCTGACGCGTACGAATGAGGATAGACCGAGCGCGGTCTACACAACTTTGACACCCACCCCCTTGAGTACCCGTGAACAAGATGCATGTAACTGCGTGGACATGTCGGGAGTTCTAAAATAATACAAAAGATAATCACGGTCTATATCCCGGTCGACTTAAGTCTAGTGAAAAGAAACCGTGAATCATTCAAAAATCTATTCTTATATCATAGCACAATCGGATTAAGATCAACCTCGAAATCTCTGGAACAGTCATAAAATTTAGTATGTATATAAATTGAAGGCCCCTTTTTCATGCCCATGAAACTTGGAAGAATATGAATTCCACTTTTAACTATACATTTGTACAAGATCTACTCCAATATCAATATTTTACTTGACTGCGAGTCTGCGACTTAACCAGAAAGTAGGGTTATGGGTTTAAGTACTGATGATTCAGTACACCCTGTAGCTTAGGATATTAGATCGATTTTTTAAATGACGTATCGGGAGATGCCTCTTGGCTTTCAAAACCTATTTCCACTTGTTCTAGTCAAGAAAAATACAGCCGCCATGAGAGGACTCCGAATATTAAATCATATTTTTCTTCTGGCGCCTAAACTATTGAGCGAATTACAATAAAATAGATATCAGTAAATCCACAATTAGTACACGAGTACTATGCAGTACAAAATTAAGTACTAAAATTAACGGAAGAAAATAGTTTACGGCTAAATAATGTGATTGCAAAAACAGATTTTAGTTCTTAAATGGGGTTAAAAAAATAGTGTCAGTAATCAAATTTGACACCTATAATTTTTGGGATTCCTGTTTACGTGTCTTAAAATTTGAGCTTCGGGGACCACGGGGATCAGACGGCATAGGATAAAGTATGCGACTTAATTGTTTTTGGTTTTTTTCTTTGTAGCTATGGATTTAATATGAATATTGTGTAAGGCGAAGTGAAAGCTTAATCAACTTCACACAATAAATGTTTACAACACTATGTCCCTAAAATGAAGCCATCTCATAGAAATATGGCTCAGAAGTTAAAAAGTTGTACTACTGACGTTTTATTCAAATAAAACTCGGTAAATATATATATATATATATATATATATATATATATTTTATTCTTCGGGTTGACTTTTATTCCCTTGTTTATATGTAATTTTTGACATTGATTAATTGTTACCAATTGTTATTATTTATTTCTTATTTAAATTCCAATGAATGTTTGTTATATATAGATATATTTTATTTTTTGTATAGTGACTTGTCAAAAGTGCTTATTTTTAAGCCTACTTGAATAAACGATTTTTGAAGTTGAAGTTTGAAGTTTATTTGTACTAAGCTAATGAAAAACTAATCTTTGAACTCGTTTAACCATGTTTTAATCAACACCCGGCAGGCCATTGTGGCTTTCCAGCTATCTCTTTACTAAAAGTAACTACCGAACAACGTCATGCTGTACGAGCACACATTGGCAAAATAATCATAGATTTGATGGAGGCCATTCTAAAAGAAAAAGAAGTCTCGCATGCTTGTTGGTATCAAATGACATGACAATCAGCCCCTGACTCTAGTTTGTATCTGAATTAAAAGAAACATACGGATGTGTGACATAAATGAAAGCCATTTAACGTACAGTTTATATGTTTAATTAAGTAGTCTGTGAGTATTACATTAATTTGTATAGTTGTTTTTAAATTAACTATAGCAAAACTTTCGTGTAAAATAAGTGATAAAGATATTTCGGAGCTGCCAACCCATATCCGTGAGTTCCGCCAAAGAGCAACGATGCCCCAATGCCGGCTGTATTATGCGGTTAGTAAATATATCATAGAGAGTTTAATAATATGTGTGTAGATAAAGTAGTGTACGTAACTGTACATAATTATGCATTAACATGCTCGGGTTGTCCTTTTATGAAACTCATTTCTTTCGTTTCTTAAACCCACACTCGTATTCTAATGTCTTTCATTATGTAGCAGTCACATAAACTACTATTTTTACTCATTGTCAGAAAGAGTATAAAAAACCAATAAAAAAAGCCTGAGTATTTGTGTTTTTTTTTTTTAATAAATCTAAATCTTTTAGTGTTACCCTTGTAGAAATATAGAATTTATCTGGTAAGTTCCTGAGATAGAAAAAAAATCATTTAAAGCAAAAAGCTAGTTGTTCGCGCCGCTTCCCTACGTTTAGCATTAATTATTCGTTTATTCTAATTTCAACCTTGTTTCCACTACACAGAGCACATATTTCACCCAATCATAACACCTGAATATCGCGTGATATGTATAATTAGCCAATCACGGCTCCGCATCCTCACGACACATATGCCGGAGCCTTCAGCTCCCAACACTTGCTTTCCTATCGCCACACAAACCACACTATTCAAAGCTATCTCAAAAACTGTAATTAAACAGTATTTATTATATTTGATTTGTGGTTTGCTTTCTAAAATATCTAAATCCTTGTTCCTATCCAGAACACTAGTTTTACCTATATGTTTAAAATCGTAAACGGTTTGTCTGTAAACAGTAAGTATAGGGTAAAGGCACCAGTAGTCAGCCTTATAACGCATTTTTAAAGTTTGTACTCTCGACGTTTCTACAGGATTAGTCGGATAAATAAACGCATAACATGGTTAGATTAATTGTTTATTATAGTTTTAAAACAAAGTATGTCACAAAATAACAATCCTCTTTATAATATCTATAATTAAGATTAAACAAAAAATGGCACTTTTCTCCAGTAGTCAGCCTCTAAAATCCAGTAAGCAGCCTTTGTGTACCCAGTACTCAGCCTTTATAAACTATTAATAACAATGAAATAAAAAACACTATTATTTGTATTAAAGTTAACGATATTATAATATTTATCATTCCTAGGTAGGAAGCTAGAGTATAGGTAGGTACATATACTCTTATAAGTACAATTCTCATGCCACGAAATTTGTAGGCCATAGGTGCTTAAAATTATTCTTGCAAACGAATAAACACTGTATTTATCTTCTTATTTTTTATTAATGAATCTGTTTATTTTTAATAGAATTCATTATTTTTAAAATCGGTTTAAATGCTGGTGAAACCCGTGCAGGGGCCCGTTAGATATTGGAATATTTCTCAACAAAAGTATGTATACACTTTTGAACCTTATTTAAATGAGTTAAAGTTCATAATATTTGGCAGCGACGTACCAAGGAAGATAATGGCTGAGTACTGGATCCGTGAAACCCAGTGGTCAGCCGCATTAAAACGTTATTTCAAATGCGGCTGACTACTGGGTTTTACTCTAAATTGACTGAGACATGCCTAACTAAATTTGAAAATGTAAATGTAACGGTCCTAACGGTCGTATTGGATCGAAAATAAAAGAAATAACTAATAACCCAAAGGTCAGCCGCGGGAGGCTGGGCACTGGATTTTTTATAAAAAAGTGGTATCCAGTGGTCAACCTCCTCAATTTATAAGTTAAATATTGATATTTCTATTTAAATATAACGCAATTTAATAGATAAACTAACCAATAAACCCATCATTAACAAAAAACAGTAACTTTTTATATTAAAACATATTTTTTCTCACGCGTTAAAAGAACACCACGTGCAGTAAAAAATATGGCGGACATGACATTCTAGCTCTCGTCAACAAACATCACCTTTATGAACGAGTATATTTCTTCTTCCCGATACCTCACCGCACCTGCCGCGTTAAAGTATTAATAGACGATCGAATATGGTGCGCTCCGTACCGCGAACTTGGTCTGCTCGGAACAATATTCGATGGTGTGTACAGCGGTCCGCCGGACAATATTATTATTATTGACGGTGCGGTGGTTCGATGATTCTCCCAAAGGATATGGTGCGGTCCGCACCAAATTCGCTCGTGTAGACGGGCCACCGCACCGTTCCGAGCGTTAGTCGCGGATCTACAACCGAGCGAGACACACGTCACAATGTCGTCTGAATCCGTAAATATAGCTGAAAAACAATTAATAGTGGAAGTGTTAGAACTTTACAAAGGTTTTCCGTGTTTGTGGGATTCAAGTCACGAACTTTACTGCAACAAAGATGCCCGCAGTCAAGCGTTACAAATAATTTTAGATAAATGGAAAACGGGTTACCCGCAGGCTACTACAGAGGAAGTTAAAAAAAAACTGGAACACCTTAGAGCTGCGTATAGACGTGAACGAAAGAAGGTAGGTAAATTACAAGTAAATATCACTCTTTAAAATCAGTATTTTATTTGTAATTAACATTGTTTTTCTAAATTTAATGGACTAATCCACTTTCTTACATATTTGTAATTCCTTTATTTTTATGAACGGTAGTACAGTGTATAACTATTTGTAGGTGGAATCCAGCAAATCAACTGGAGCTGGGTTGGGAGACGTGTACACGCCGTCCCTGTGGTACTATCCATATTTGACATTTCTTCATGAGAAGACTATGCCGGTATCCCAGGGAATCGATAATATACAAGGAACTCCAGATTCAGATAGCGAGGTGGGTAGTTAAATATTTAGCACATTAATCATTCTTTCTTGAAAATCAACACGGCCTTGATTGTTAAAATATTCTGTGAATATCTGTCTCGCCGCATTACCTTCTGCAGTACGCTGTCTATCTGTTCTATTGAGATTTACTGAGATATTATTATTCCGCCAATCTCCTGGACGGAAAGTATTGTTTGTAGTATCTTCCCGATCGACACAATTCCCTGTGACGTAGTTTGTAGACTTTTTTCTTAGAAAGTTGTGTAGTAAACATGAAGCCATTACTATTATTGGTACTTTTTTAACATTCATTGTGATGGGTTTTTTGAATACCCTAAAGCGTTCAGCTAATATACCGAATGTGTTTTCTACAATTCTCCTAGCTCTGGAAAGTCTATAGTTGTATATTCTTTTGTCATGTGTCAAGTTTTTCTGTGGGTAGGGCTTTAGAAGATTTTCATTCATGGCAAATGCACTGTCTGCAACTAAACAATATGGAGCAACTATATCAGATGACGGCAACACAGATGGTCGTGGTAAATTCAGTTGATCAGACAACATTTTATCATGAAATGATGTGTGATTAAATACTCCACCATCAGAAATACTTCCATTGGTACCTGCATTTACGTAAATAAATTCGTAATTGGCATTAACAATGCCAAGCAAAACTATGCTAAAAGTTCCCTTGTAATTGTAATACGTTGAACCGGAGTTTGGTGGCTTTTCGATAAGAATATGTTTCCCGTCCATTGCACCTAAACAATGATTGAACTGCCATTTTTGTTCAAAGTCTTTTGCTATTTGTAGCCATTCACTTTCTGTTTCAGGAACCTGTAACAAAAAAGGTAAAGAGTTCAACCAAGCGGCAAAATGAACTGTACAAGAAACAAGAAGAACTGATTCAGTCTGCGGCAGAATTAATCAAAGACAGCAACTCGCAGGACACCTCAGCCGATGCCTTTGGACGCTCAGTGAGCTTTCAGTTGAAAGAATTACCAAAAGTTCAAAGATGCATAGCCGAAAAAATAATTGGAGAACTACTGTTCTACGCTAAATTAGGAGAGCTTACTTTAGATACTTCCATAAACTTTAAAAAAAACATACATACTGCCACACAATACTCCTACTACACCCACCCTTATAGAAGCCATATTTATCCGCATCATGCATTCCCGTCCTCAACGTCTCCTCAATATTCACAAACATCACAGTCACCTAAATATTCACACACATCATCTGAACAATCGCAACCATCACAGTCTCCTCAACATTCAATAAACTTAAATAAAAACTTACATACTGGCACACAATCCTCATACCACACTCACCCATATAGAAACCATTTATATCAGCAACATTCATTACCGTCCTCACCATCTCCTCAATATATACAACAACCATCCCCGTCTCCTCAATATTCACAACCATCACCGTCCCCTCAATACATACAACAACCATCCCCGTCTCCTCAGTATTCACAACCATCACCGGCACCGTCCCCTCAACAATCGACACCCTCTCTACCACAAACACCGGCAGATTCGATTACTCTTCATTCAGCAGACACACATTTGAGTCAAGTTTTATTACCAGCTGACACTCTACTTGAGTTGACCCCAAGTGGGGAAACACAACATAATGAGCCAGACACTAGAGGAAGTGGTAATATGGATGTTTTTAGGGGCACAGGAAAACAACTTCAAGAATTCTTGATTTTTAAAAAATAATTACCTATGTAAATGTGTACACACATATGTGGCATTATCTATGAAAAGGGACCTAGATTATGAATACACTAATAACTCAATACCGACAACAAGGTCCCTACTCGTGGATAATGCCACATATTTTGATTTTAAATAAAAAATAGTATGAATTTTGACTTATTATTTATAAATACGTACCTTCATATAGTTTTTAAGCACTTTACATATTGCGTGACAGGTCTCTGGTATTATCTCAGACAACAGTTGCGATGATATACTTGTACCAAATTTGAGTTCGCTGAATTCTCTCCCTGACGCGAGATATTTTAAGGTTGCTAGCAATCTCTCTTCAGCTGTCACAGCTTTTCTCATGACTGTATCGGTTTTAGTTATATATGGTTTCACAAGTTCAAGCAATTCACTAAATGAATCGGAACTCATTCGGAGATATATACGAAAATCGTCATCATCAAGGTCTCTCACAAGTCGCACATGACTGTATGACTCTCGGTTTTTTAAATAGAATTTTGCCCATTGTTTTCTTTTTTTCCTCTGCTTTTTGATAGGTGTAATAGCTACGACGGATGCCACAACTAACGCGATTTTAGTTTGTTTGGATAAAGTCGGAGGCATGTCGACCTCACCGTTCCGTAGCACGAAAAGCACTGGACGGTGTTTGTACGGGTGCGGTGGTGTGGCGTGTAGAGCGCACCGCACCGGTCCGTCGGTTCGACGCACCATATTCGAACGTCTATTAATACTTTTACGTATTAACGAATAAGGAATCAGAGCTCCTATTTGACTACTCGCGATTTGTTTAATCGAATATACCAGATATTTATGACCAATAAACGACTTAAAAGGCTGACTACTGGTCCCTGGCTGGCCACTGGTGCTGTTACCCTATATAAATAAATAGGTACGTAAGGTAAAACATGAAATCTTTTGATATTGTTTGTTGACTTGTATGACGGGTCGATTTGGCAAAGCTGGTGTAAACTAATCGAATAAGCGACAGAAATGTATGCAGGATTAAAATCAGTCGAAATGCTTTTAATATGTGCTACCGCAAAAACCAGTTTAATTGAAAACGCGTCTTCCCTTGTTAAAACTAGTTTTACAGTACATATGGGGCTACTTTATAGCACTAGTGCGAGAAGTAGCATATTACGTTACTGTGTCGAACATTTAAAGGGCCATATGTACTGTAAAACGTTGTACGATACATGTGAGAATAGGTAATTCGCAACTCGTGTCGATTTAAAACACTCCCTTCGGTCGTGTTTTAATTTATCGCCACTCGTTTCGAATTTCCTATTTTTCGCACTTGTATCGTAATGTACTATTATAGATGCGTGAGATAATTGAGATAATATTGGCGCCGCACTTCAGCAACGTATGAATGGCGCGTGGCAGCCGTTAGCTATTATTCTCTAAAAAGATATCGAGTGCCGAGAAGAAATACTCTACTTATGGCAGAGAGTTATACGCTATTTATGCCGGTGGTAAAACTAGTTTTATTGCCCTTGGTGAAAACGCATTTTCTTTAGTTACTACTTAGTTAGTACTTTTAAGAAAATGCATGGGATACCAATTTTCCATTTCCAGAAGGAAAGTTTTCTTCATTTCCTGTGAAAATGTTCTGAAATTTCATGTAAATTTCCGACCTAATATCCAACTTTTTTGAAACTATTCACAATTTGCACAATCCACATCAGTAGCCAGCACAGACTTTATGTATCTTATAAACTAACTTATTATTTAAAGCGTAGGTGTATCGTCTAGTCAAAATTAGTGAACAATTTCTCGAAACTATTTGACTGAACTATTCCTGTCAAAACTTGTTTTCACTGGGGCCTTACGGAAAACTAGGTTTAACTAGTGAACACGCATTTTCACTTAGCCGATATGGAAAACTAATTTTAACTTGGGAAAACGAGTTGACACTATAAAGGGGTAATCTTCCAAGTAAAACTTCCATATTATTTCAAGTTGTAGTTAAAATAAATATTGATAGCCTGATTCTTTAAAATCTGGACATTCTTGGGCTCATTTACCCAGAATCGACAGCATTCTCCATCCTACCCTTAAAGCCTTTATGAGCTGGTGTGTTGAATATATTAATTTCCATTCGTTACGGGTTACCAAAGAGCATATAATCACCGGGTTACGGGACGAAGACGAGGTTCTTTAATAAAAGGACGGAATGAAAATAAATATTATATTATAAAGGAAGAAAACTAGATGCTATCAGAAACTTAACACGTTCTTTGATTCTTTGAAACTATAAGTTGTTGAGCAACAAAAGGGTTTGAAACTTATAATCAGGGCTCGTACATTTCATACCGTTGACGTAAAAATGACGTAATTTCACATACAGGTAGTTTTTTTTATATTATAAATTTTGGTAACTAACCTATTGACGCGTAAAAAATAATTGTCTCGTTAAATACACTGTTCAAAATCAAAAATATCTATTATTTAATAAACTAACAATCTATTATTTAGTCGAGTGACAATAACATGAAAGTCGGTTAGACGTTTCTGTACTGATTGTCAAGTATCTATATCAGTTAACTAAAGAAGTTGACGAATGATTAATTATTACGAAAATAATAATTGGAATCAAGTTAGGAGAGTTATGTAGCGTGACGTCATTTTTACGTCAACGGCATGACATGTACGGGCCCTGCTTATAATACTTACTTACTTTAGAATTATAGTGACCTACTTTTGAAATGAAAGATTCAGATTCAGATTCAGATTTTTTATTGGTAAAAAAAAATACAGATTTTTACAAGTCAAATAAAATATCATATTCTTAATTTAAGATAGACTTAGTTTTTGGGAAACGATAAAAGAGATAGTAACGCTTTTACACATAAACACCTTAAATAAATTTATATCTATTGTGCGCTACAACGAATGTTGTGAAATTTAAGAAATATAAAATAAAAGAACTAGTGGTTCTGTGAGCTACCTCTAGATAGCTTATTCAGCTTATCGTGAGGTCTAGTCACGATAAGCTAAAAAATGTAAAAAAAAATACTTTGCTGAGTACTTATCACAGCGAACTCACAATGGTTTAAGTTCCATAGATAGAACCTACTGGCACTTATGTCTTTTATGCTAATTTCTGCCATTTTGAACATTTTCTAAAAAACGAAACGACAAAAAAAAGCGGCCAAGTGCGAGTCGGACTCGCGCATGAAGGGTTCCGTACCATTTATGACGTATTAAAAAAAATCTACTTACTAGATCTCGTTCAACATTTTACCACTTAGGACACACATTTTACCACTTTGGAAGTGTCTCTCGCGCAAACTATTCAGTTTAGAAAAAAATTATATTAAAAACCTAAATATCATTTTTGAAGACCTATCCCTAGATACCCCACACGTATGGGTTTGATGATAAAAAAATTTTTTTCAAATTTTTATGACATATTAAAAAAAAAACTACTTACTAGATCTCGTTCGAACCAATTTTCGGTGGAAGTTTGCATGGCAATGTATATCATATATTTTTTTTAGATTTTTCATTCTGTTATTTTAGAAGTTACGGGGGGCGGGGGGGGGGGACACACTTTTTACCACTTTGGAAGTGTCTCTCGCGCAAACTATTCAGTTTAGAAAAAAATTATATTAGAAACCTCAATATCATTTTTAAAGACCTATCCATAGATACCCCACACGTATGGGTTTGATGAAAAAATATTTTTTGAGTTTCAGTTCTAAGTATGGGGAACCCCCAAAATTTATTGTTTTTTTTTCTATTTTTGTGTAAACATCATAATGCGGTTCATAGGATACATCTACTTACCAAGTTTGAACAGTATAGCTTTTATAGTTTCGGAAAAAAGTGGCTGTGACAGAATCGGACAGACAGACGGACATGACGAATCTATAAGGGTTCCGTTTTTTGCCAATTGGCTACGGAACCCTAAAAACTATCTAACTACACACAAAATTTCACGATAATCGGTTGCAAGCATTTTTGCTCAAGCTGAAAAAGAGATTTTCACTTACTCTTCGTCAATTAAAGTATTTTTAAGTATTTAAAATAAAAATAATGATAAAATACATTTAAAATAAAAATAAACGAAAATAAGATCAAATCAAATCGTAACCCGCGTCGCATCACTAAACCTTATAAAAGGGTCAAAAATCTTTTCGTTCTTTTCTTTCTGACATTGTATTAGAGTTTTCTATCAAATAAAAAGTCGACTCGAGTGCTATTTTACATGTCTTTATAGTTGTTGCTTATATTTTACTTGAGAAAAACTTAAAACTAAAAATGATCCCAATCATCAAAGCTACACTCCGTCACATTTTTGAGGACAAAAAACGAGACAATAAATAGAATTTTGACCCATAAAACAAAGTCACCGCTACATATGTTAACTAAGGAGTAGAGTTTGTGAAGTTAGGGCTTGTAGAGTTAGAAGCTTGGCTCTACAAGAGATCTGGATATCTTTTTGACAGTGCGAGCCTTATGGTCTCGTCTTGGCTTCATTTTGCATGAAAATGTTTTTGATGGGATTTCATTTCTTTTTTGTAAGTCGCTTATCTTGCATCCCCTAATTTAAAGGGTTGGAGGTGATTTAGGTACTATTAAATATCCTAAAATATTCCCCATATAAACATGAACCCCCTTCCCCCCTCCTAACGCCCTTTTTCACCCCATTTTCACCCTTACGGGGTGATTTTGGGATTTAAAACTATTCTATATCCTTCCCCATAACAAAACTATCTACATGCCAAATTTCAACTAAATTGGTTCAGCGGTTATTGATTCCCCATACATAATTCCACCCCCCTTTTCACCCCTTTAAGGGCAAAAAAATCTCAAGTTTTTGATTTTTTTTGTTGTTTGTGTACTAATACTCTCCTACATACCAAATTTCAGCTTCTTAGGACATCAGGAAGTACCCTAAAGATTTTGATGATCATCAGTGAGTGAGTCAGTGACGAAATCGGGTTTTTTAGACATTAATAAAATCTAAAGTATGAGAGCTATGTAATTGAAATTTTTATGCTTAATAAGTCTACTATTGACATTATATCCCGAAAATTTTATTTACAGTACATATGGGGCTACTTTATAGCACTAGTGCGAGAAGTAGCATATTACGTTACTGTGTCGAACATTTAAAGGGCCATATGTACTGTAAAACGTTGTACGATACATGTGCGAATAGGTAATTCGCAACTCGTGTCGATTTAAAACACTCCCTTCGGTCGTGTTTTAATTTATCGCCACTCGTTTCGAATTTCCTATTTTTCGCACTTGTATCGTAATGTACTATTATCTGGTATAACCAAACCCAAGTTATGAGAGTTCAAAATATCGGAGAAACGCTACGAGAAAAGGTAGGTAGTGCCCTTGCGCTTCGCTTTGCTCGTCTTGGTCCACAGATCCAACCAGAATCCTAGTATTTTATTTTGTCTACTAAACAAAATAAGTTATTTCCATGAATTAGGTTAATGCGTTGTATTTTTCGCCCTCTGCTAAATAAAAAAGCTTTAGTTTTACTATTCGACATCTCTAACCCTTAGTATTATTATTTATTGAGTTAATTCTATATTTAGAAAAACCACAAATATTACTATTACTTGTAATCATGAAATAAATTATTGAAACCACGTAAATAGAATTTATAACGATGTTATTAATATGCACTTGGCATCAGTTTATAATAAACAGTTGGTACCAATAACTGCCAATGGAAATAAACCATTCCCTGGAGAGTAGACTAGAAGTCGATGAAGGATATTATAATCCTTCACGTCATCATCTGCCCGTGGGTATAATAGGGTTTATTATTCTCTAGGATCTAATAACTTTCCTTTAATTAAACCTTATTCAAACCACCATTCCGTATCATGTATTGATTTGTACAGCTTTAAAGCTTTCAACCATTAGCATCCCATATCGGATGATTTTGGATACCGGTATTGACACTTACCATTGTCCCTCAATGCCGGAATTCCGGAATTAATACCGGTATTGAAGATGACCATTTAACATCTCTCTTAAGGTGAAATCATTCAATGAAATTAAAATGGTTCATTTTTAATAGTTACACCATTACAATTTATTGATATACATATACGTTTCCGACATGATATCAGAATGGTGTCAATTAGTTATCGTATCGTCTGACTGGCGCCGATACATGTAGGAAAAATTAGGTACCTACGAGCGAAATGCACGATATCTCAAATATCTCAATGACACCAGTTAGATGTCACTCTTGAGTCGGTTTAGTAAAAATGACGAAATCGTCCAGAAAACGTCAACTCGCTGTGTCATTTCACCAGACTTTTTTAGTGATTTGATAAAATCCCTGAACCACGTCAGTGACTTGATAAAACAAGCTCGAAAAGTCAACTAGTTTTATTATTACACTAGACACATTTAGTGACATGATAAAGTATCTACTCTCATATATATGTGAAATAGGTAGCTACTGATTTGATCAATCTCTGAACTAATTCACAGAAATTACAAAAGTAAACATTTATATCTAGGTAGATATAAACTTTACTTTAAAATAAATTTGATCATATCTCCCACCTGATTTAGTGAAATGATTGATGATGAAATTAATGAAATCATGTCCAAAGTAGGTATTAAAGTTGTTTATTAATTTGGTATTTTAATCGAATATGTTCAAGAATAAGGGGATTGAACATAAAACGTTTTCGGGTAAATAATAAAATACTCTTATTCAAATATTATTATCTATGTAGGTATCGTTTTAAACATGGTTTTTGATCACATTGTTTTTACATCATTTTAATTGTTTTTAGTATTTGTTCGAACAAACATTGTTTATTTAAATATGTACATCGGTAAATGTTACCGTATTGTATTCAAATGCGGGAGTCGGTTGTTTTGTTTTACATTTATTTTGCTGTGTTTGCAAGAGGTAATTAAATCTGTTAAATTTTGCCGCCACCTTTGGACCGAAGTATGAAGCGATTCTCATACCTACTTTACCAGGTGTCTGTAAGTATGTTTACTTGTAGGTAACCTACCCAAAGGTTAAATGTATAATGTACGTGCATTAGATACTGCCGGGAGTCTCACTGTAGCGATGAACTTGACACGCGTTTTATTTTACAAAATGACTGGTGGTGGTCGCGCGACCCAATACTACGGGCGTTGCCGCGTTTATAAATACTGTGTTATAACTCACCTCTCTGTCACTCTAATTACGCCTTCGTTGGAGTAAAAGGGAAAGAATTTGCGAATTTCGGTTTTCGCGGTAGGCTCTCTGAGGCCTAGCCAAGACGGCAATCGTTCATAGACAAACGCCAAACAAAATGAAGAAATTCGTCAGAATAACAGCTAGATGCTACGAAAAGTCACGTAACTATTTCCATACATTAGTTAAGTTTAGATTGGCGTTTCAATCAATAGTTGTCATCATGGCCAGCCCCCTGTAGTAATAAACGATACAACCAACTCTTTTACAGTTATATTAGTATCTGTTCCATCCAACCGTAATTTAGCTAATAGCACTTGACGTGGCAAAAATGTAAAATTATGTGGGACTACAGGAGATAGTGCGTTTTGTGACGTTGAAATTTTTAATCGATTATAGTCTGTCAAGCTGGATATGTCAATAGCAATGTAAAGCAAACTGAAGTATGGTATCCCTAGGAAACGAACAAAAAGCAGCAATGTACATCGAACGTATCTAAATTTGCCTATTTGCGATAATGTGGTAGAAAAAAAAATTGTTTTTGATATAAGTACATTTTTTTATGGAGTAATGTGAAGATATTATAATGTGAACAATTACGATATGTAAAGGATACAGAGGCTGATTATGGGACCAATAAACCTGGGATTACGTTCACAAAGTGAAAAAAATACCTATATCATATTATACGAATCCAACAGGACAAGTTTAGAATTTGTACTGAAGGCTTTTGTCATTTTAGTTAACAAGTCTGTTTTCAGATACCTATAAATATCTACTTCAAATAAGAAGATTTGACTTGTTAATTTTTGTGAGGTTATTTTATCCTATTTAAATCTGTTGTAAAATACTTAATAAATTAAACACAAGAGATATTTGGGTGTTCATTTAATTTTTATACACTGTTGATGTTATAAGAGTAACCATACAAATTACAAATTAACATCAGTAGGGAGGTACTTCTGATTTTTGCCTCGTCTTTTATGGACGAGTGACAAACCTGTAACAATCATAACTTATGTAAGAACTAATCAGATATTGTGTATATGTAAATACAAAGCAAGTTATAACCATTATGTTTATTATATTTGCTAGATGTTTACTTACCTTTAAAATATTTCCTCTTTAATGTTCGTTTGGCGAAACAATATCCCATATATTATAGGTATATATATGTTCATGTTTTTGAATATATTAGGAAGCAGGTATGCAAAAGAAAGGTGTATAAACGGTTTTCTTGATATCCATTTCGTATTTAACTAGTTACTTACAAAGAAAACTGCATATCACTGCATAACCTCAAATTTACATATATCGCTCAAATATAATCATACCTTGCTAATGTATTTAGGTAGTTTTGATGACCAGTACAAAACAATTATGTTATTTATGTTCCAACAGTAAAATTTAATTGATAGAATGAAATAGTAGGTATAGTTGGTCAAGCAAAACTTGTCAGTAGAAAAAGGTGGCAAATATGAAAAATCACGAGTTAGCAACACTACGTTTGAATTGTTCGAAAATCGTGTGTCATTTATATCGTATCTGTGGAACTGTTTTGTTTACATTTAGATTTTGATCAAGTTTGTAGTTGCGATTTTCAGAGATTTTTTTTACATCATCATTGAAAAATATACAAATAAGACTGTGCGTTTACCTTAGCAACGTCTGATAAGAAATTATTATTGACCTTTTAAAGTACTTACTCATTGGTTTCTACTTTCTACTTTTGTAGGAAAATCACCACTGCGGCCTTGAAATAAGGTTTTAGAGGCCAGTCATTGGTGGGTGGCAGCATTAGAGTAGGTATATCGGTAGTGCCTATTGTGGTGATATAGGTACCTACCTAAATACTGATATTTAAATTTAAAGTATGAAAATCATTCGTCCTTATTATAATTTGTAGTGTGAGAAAGATGAAAGATAGCGTATTGCAACAAACCGGCATGACAGCTAAGGTCAAGAAAATTAATCAGAATATGGGCAATCGGGGGAAATAATTCGTGTAGTTTTGTAAATCGGTACAATTATACCTTGTGGTGTCCAGATGAACATACTAAAGGTACTCGAGGGTGGAGGTTGTGCTGACGGTATATGGGTGGGGGGCTGTTAAAGGTGCCTTTTTCAGATTTTTGCCCATATCTCGAATATCTGTACGAATAGCATTACAATTACTTCGGACAACATTTTTAGCGTAAAATTTCCCCGCCAACTATATATATACATACCAATTTACAAAACTACACGAATTATTTCTCTTGATTTTATTAATTTTCTTGAGCTATTATACAAGTATATAATCGCCCCGAACTACATAAACAACTTTAAAAAAAAAATCGCATACCTGTATCAGTATTTTCTGATTGCCAAATTCAGGCGATTTTTTAGCATTTTATTTTTTGTTATCTACTTATGTATGTCTACTTATGTACTTATGTTGTCGGCGACCGATCATAAGATATCATGTATATTACCATTCGCTTCATCTTTATAACATTTCACTGCCATTTACATCTTAGCCTTAGACGAAATGGTAAAATAGCGGTCTCCTTTACCTGGTAGAATGGCTGAAGTTTTATTTACTAAAATGTAAAATCGATGTATTAATTATGCTCCAGACTATTAGTTTTAATGGTAGGTAACTTTATATTTGAGGGGGTATATACTTATGATTGCCTATTCAAATTGACCATTTAGGAGAAAAACATGATCATACTTAAGCTTTTGATAAAAGTAGCAATAAAAGGAATTTGAAAAGAAAAAGTCGACATTCTTCAGAGTAAATGTTCCCGGGCGCCACTACTATCGCTAATGGGCAAATATTTCCTGTTACATGACATATGTACAATGTACTTATGTATTTTAGACACACTAAAGGTTTTTAGAAATGGCTTCTTACTAATATTAAAATTATAATGATAATATGAGCAAAATTAAAAAAAATTAAATCATTGGAAAAATAGATAATGTTTGGTGGAACTACTTGTTAAGACCACAACTGAATTTTTAATGATACTTACTTTTATCAATTCAATTTCATTCTTTATTCATAAAATTTACATTACAGTACATATGGGGCTACTTTATAGCACTAGTGCGAGAAGTAGCATATTACGTTACTGTGTCGAACATTTAAAGGGCCATATGTACTGTAAAACGTTGTACGATACATGTGCGAATAGGTAATTCGCAACTCGTGTCGATTTAAAACACTCCCTTCGGTCGTGTTTTAATTTATCGCCACTCGTTTCGAATTTCCTATTTTTCGCACTTGTATCGTAATGTACTATTTTATACGTCACTAGACATATTAATTATTATATATATATAGTACTGCAAGTGCTGCAACTGGGGCGTTCTAATTCGGCCCTGAGCATGGGCTTATTTACTTTTTCAGTTTATAATTTATACAGTTACATTTTTTGTATTTATTTAACATGTCAAAATACTCATTGCAAAGAAAATCGTGTATGGAGTTCAAAGCGTCTTTGACTAGTTTTGTTTTCATTTGTCGTACAAATGAAGCGTAACTTGGGGCCTGTTTATTTGTGGAAGGGATCTTATTAGAAGCTTTTTGACCAATGAAGGTAAGGCATTTTTTAATTTTAGCCAGTCGTGTGTGTGGCAAGCTTAGGTCAAGGGCACGCCGCCGTGGCGTCATGAAGCCGTGCGCATCAGCGTTGGTATGGAAGTGGTTAATGTGACACCTAACATACTTAGCTAGTTCCAAGATATTATAAAGACTGGATATGGTTGATCCCAGCTTACACCAGCGGTGGTGCGCAATGAAAAATGGTTTAAATACGTTCCGCAGCTCGTAGCCCAGCCCCAAAGGTCAATAACGTAAGTTAGTATGGAGTTAAAGTAGCCGGAAAAGAAGCCTACTAGGCTTTTTTTACGTTAGCCAAATCCATACATGGGCATAGTCTATGTGCGGCGCCCATTTTAAGCCGGCATCGATGGTTAGTCCCAAATATTTAACCTGGTCGACTTGAGGTACAGGTTAGCCATTGCATGTGATGTTTAATTTGTTTAGTGATTGATTACTTAGGCACCGTAGGCTAAAGTATCTTTCAACATTGAGCACTGAGCACCGTGCCATTAGCTGAAAACCGATACATTACCATTTGGAGTTTTAATTTTGGCAGGAAGTAAGCCTCAGCCGCAACAATTACACATCCGTCGTCAGCAAAGAGGACAAATTCCCCCTGGTCAGTTACAGATGTGAAATCGTTCATTAGTATAATAAAAAGATTGTTTCCCATACACGATCCCAGGGGGACTGAGCTGCTTTTAAAAGTGCTAGACTTGAAGTGAAACAGATCATACAAAGAATTTGGCACAGATGTGTCTACTACAGATGTGGCTGGAAGCCACCAGCAACATGCTGAGATGAGGTAATTTCGGGGCACTTTATACTTTCTATTTTTATTATATTATGTAATCTGTCTCGTTTGTGTTTACGAATAAAAATAATTATATTCTATTGGAGATTTGTCCGCAGATACATGTGTAGCTATCTACATACATTAAGAGCGACCTAACGTAAAATTTTAGTGCAGGCTTATGTTTAATTGTTACACTACCTATACAAACACAAAGCCTTTACCTAATACAACGGAAAATGCTATGAAATAGTTCACACGTAAACTATGTATTTTATTTGCTAGGTTGCAAACTCCAACCAAAACCTTACTAGATTAAAGTTGGCTCGATAGAAAAAAATTACGAAGACAACTCTAATTTGCATTAATTCGCAATTATACTAATAGTATATTCTTGAAATATTAAATGGCTAGTGATATAGTAGCTAAGGGATCTGACAAGCTTAATGGTTCTCGAAATTATGGCCAAAAATTATTATGCCGAATGTCATTTCCCAACCAATTTTCGTATAATTTCATTTCGCCGAATGATCAAGTAGCAACTCAACATAATAATTCGTATTATTTCCTAACCTAACAGTTAGCAACTGTATTTTTGGACAACAACTTAAAAATACACTTTTTATAACGCAATGTTTAGGTAGCAGTTAGATGCAAAAAAGTCGGTTCTGCTAGGTCTCAGTTCACCTAACATGCTCCTCCTCGCTTCGCTCGTCGTCGCACCTATCTTGTCTCTGTCAAATGAATAGACGTTATCGTATTTTTTTAGCCAAATTAATGATTTGGCAAAAGAAATGTATTAGAAATGTTGTATGTTATAATAGTAATCTACTAAACAATAATTCTACCAAGTAAAATGTTGTCATAATAAAAGTTTGCCGAATGTTGGTTGACAAAGTAAATCATCTGCGAAACCGGGACCATCGGCTTCATAGGCAGGGTCACTACCCACTAGGCCCGACCAGTCGTTAACAGTTCCTGACTTTACATCCCTTCCTTAACAGATTATTCGCCAGGCACATGTATCGTGTAGAGCTGACGGACACAAATGTACACCGTAATCTCTTGCTAATGTTTTGCTAGCTAATAATGATGAAAATTACACATTTAAATCATTCTGTGTTTTCGTAAAACTTGTCTCTAATTTATGTGTGTGTACCTACTTGTATAGGCTTGTAACTAGTTTTTGTGAAGTCACTTGCGTGACTACTCGAGTTTTTTTCTAGAAAAACAAGTACTACGTTAGAACTAATAATAATTCGACAACTTGATATATTATTTACTTTGACGACCTGTCTGGCCCAGTGGGTAGTGACCCTGCCTATGAGGCCGATGGTCCCGGGTTCAAATCCTGGTAAGGGCATATAAATATTTACATATTACCAGGGCCCGTAAATTTCATGCCGTTGACGGAAAAATGACGTCACGCTACATAATATGATTTTCGTAATAATTAATCACAACCTCTTTCGTTAACTGATATAAATAGGAGACAATCAGTACAGAAACGTCTAGCTGACTTTCATTTAATGTCACTCAACTAAATAATAGATTATTCGTTTATTAAATAGTACATATTTTTGATTTTTAACAGTATATTTTACGTAACAAGTATTTATTTTTCAACGCGTCAATAGGTAAGTTACCTAAATTTGTAGTATTGTAAAAAAACTCCCTGTATGTTAATTTACGTCAATTTGGCGTCAATGGCATGAAAAGTACGGGCCCTGTATATTACATATATCGTTGTATAAGTACCTACAACGGCTACAACACAAGTCTTATTGAGTGGGACTGAGGAAGTTCGTGTAATAACGTCCTATATTATTTATTTATTTATCAAGTAATCACTTTTTACTGGAATCTAAAATTAAATATTTATAGGACTGTAGACTTTTAATATTGTTAAATTATGATTAGAGTTTGAATAGGTACTAAATTGACAAATTCAGTGAGCTTAATACCTAATATGCTTGGAGTTTTTCTGTTAGATCAAATTTAAAAATTTCGAGACAGAATACAAAGGTTTCCAGTCATATGTTGTTGACAACCGGTCTGGCCTAGTGGGTAGTGACCGTGCCTATGAAGCCGATGGTCCCGGGTTGAAATCCTGGTAAGGGCATTTATTTGTGTGATGCTGATGAACACAGATATTTGTTCCTGAGTCATGGGTGTTTTCTATGTATTTAAGTATTTATAAATATTGATATCGTTGTCTAAGTACTCACAACACAAGCCTTAATGAGCTTACTGTGGACTTAGCCAATTAGTGTAATAATATCCTATAATATTTATTTATTTATTTATTTTATATGTGAGAGTGAGCGGGTCACATTGCTTGAGTGGCGACCTCTGGAGAAAACAGCAGCCGGGGACCTGCGACGATCTGGAAGAGACCGCTGCGAACCTTCAGATGAAGGTCGGTTCATATCTTCTACACTCTACAGGTACATGATAAATAAAAGACGGCGTGTGGTGCGTAGTATGTATATTTCCAGACTGATCGGTCTAGCTTAAACCCACCCTCAAGTACATTTATAATAATTTATATCTACCCCATATTCAATACCTAACACCTCCACCCTTATTTTCTAACTTAGGACAACTAAGTTATTTAATACATCTATGGATATAAATATTGACTGTTACCGTGATTGCAGGTGCAAAACAATACGGTTAAGTTAATCAGTTTTCCTTAAGGCTAAAGCGAGTTTACATTTGGATTAGGTACCTGCATATGGTAATTATAAACAAAGGCTGATACGACATCTTATATGGCACGCGTATACCAGGGACATACAATCGTGTTCAAGGGATATCTTTAAATTAAACTTTTAACATTGTTTACAGTAGGTACAACCGTTTCTTACAATTAGAATGAACATATAATTCTTATATGCTAGGCGAACTTAAAACTTGTTTTAACGACAAAAGATCGTATACCTGTTTGCAGAATAATACAAAGCTATAACAGTACACAGAGGTTAAGCACCTATACTTATTTATCTATTATTTATACTAGGTAGAAATACATTTACATATATCATAATGAGCAAACATTACAAAATCTTTTTAGATAATAAAATAAGAAACATCACTAAAAGATGTCCTCGAAACCGAAACGTCTAGGGGGGTTCACAATAGGTCTCAAGCGATCAGGTCGCGTGCGCTCAGCGGCGGCACCTGGGTCGGGCCGCTGCGCCAGCTCCGGGTTCGATTCCGGATCTACCCGCGCGTCCCCTGGCGGATTGTCTACCTCGCAATCGACACTCTCCGCCGACCCTGAACTCGACGCCTCCCCGGTTAGGATCAACAAGGGTGTCTGAGCCGGTGGATAACTCAATGCCATATTACGCGGTCTAGGCTCCCGGACTTCACCATTTGAATCGCGTTTTCTTAGTTGATTTATATGCCGATGTGTAACTCCTACCGAACTAGCTATTGTATAATCGGTTTCCCCTATCCGCCCCAAAACCTGCCCAGCTTCCCATTTGCCCTGTGAGTTCCCTACGTTGTACCGTCTATACCATACCAAATCGCCTACGTCGAATGCTCGCTGCGTACCTCCCGCCGCCTCCCTCTGGCGGCGTTGAAAATCGGTAACCCTCTGTTCACGATCAGGTTTAAGACAATCTAACCGGGTACGCACCGCTCGACCTAAAAGAACCTTAGCTGGACTCTCGCCCGTGGCATTATGAGGGGTATTACGATACATTAATAGGAATCTACTTCAGGCCGTCTCTGTATTAATATTCTGCATTATCGCGTTTTTAATTACGCGCTTACACAATTTGACCGCATTTTCAGCAGCTCCATTAGAGGCAGGATGGTACGGTGCTGAAAACAATTGTTCAATTTTATTATTTGAACAAAACGCTCTAAACTTCTCACTCGAAAACGGAGGTCCATTATCACTCACTATCTGTTAAGGCAAGCCGAACCTAGCAAAGTATTCTCGCAGTTTTTTAATTAATATTTTTGCCGTTGTACTCGACATTTCTGCTATTTCTATCCATTTAGAATACGCATCTATAAGTACCAAGTACTTAACTCCAGCTATTGGACCTAAGAAATCTAAATGAATCCTAGCCCAAGGACGACTGGGGTAGGGCCAGGGGCAGGGTGCGTGGCGCGGGGGCGCCGCTGCCACCGCGGCACACACGGGGCAAGCGCGGCACATGGCCTCCACGGCCTCGTCCAGGCCGGGCCACCACATATAGCTACGCGCCAGCGCCTTAGTCTTCACGATACCCATGTGCGAATCGTGCAACTTTCGCATAACACGTTCGCGACATGCCGTTGGCACCACTACCCTATGACCCCACATGACACAATCAAGCTCTGTATATAATTCCGATTTACGATTGAAAAAGGGTTTTAATTCTTTTATGTCTGTATCTTGGGGCCAGCCGTCTCTGATATAACTAATAATTCTACCTAGCAATACGTCGTAACGAGTTTCTTTACTTACCGCATTATAATCCAAAAGCATCGCGTCAGTCGCAAAATGTAAATATGTTTGTTCCGGACCGTCCTCGTCTTAGACCAATAGTGGGACCGGATTTTTGCCCTATAAGTTTCGATAATTCTAAAGAGTGAAAAGTGATGTTTATCTGGTATGGGACATATTTTTAAGCATATTTGTAATATATGAAGAAAATTTAGAACGAGCGTTAGATATAAATAAGGTATTTATGTATTTTTATTGATGAATTTTGAATATTGAATTAAAGTACAAAATTTAAGCATCGTCTTTTATAATATGTATGAGGCTTTATGCTATCAAATTTTTAGAAAAAAAATCAACGTGCTACTTTGTCAAACTCAAATTAGCTTATTATTTTGTCAATATTGAATTAAAGTTTGAAAAATCCACAATATCATATCTAAATTCTTAAGTTAATAGGCAAGGCAAAAAATTAGAAGAATAGGATATGTGCTTTACAATTAATATGCGTTTTTTGTCCTGTAAGATCTAATATTGAATTAAAGTCCGTAGAGATAAGTCTATTACTATAAAATAATATATGCAGCCATTTTATGGAAAGGTAGAAATATCTGTGTGTAGCTTGCATTGTAATAGTAAAATCAACTTAAAAAGGCGCGAAATTCATAACCACGCCGCGCTGGTCCGTCAACATGTCGGCTCGGCGCGCGGGAGCCTATCGTAGCCGACCTAGTGAGCGATAGACACCTCGCCCCGCCCGCGCCCCCCGCTCAGCTTCGCAAGCGCTGTTTGTCTTTTCTTTCAAATCATTCATTTGTTTGTTTATCGTGCACATAAATTAGATGCGGACATTACATGAATTTAATTATAGAATAAAAGTTATTATGACTTCAAAATGAGTGAAAAATGTTTGATATGTGTACTGTACTGTACTGACTTAGTAACAGAGAAAAAACGAGGAATTGAGCAGTTAATGCGAGCAAATAATCTTTCTTGGTGATGGGAAAGTTAAATATTTCTACGGGAAGGAGGAACTACGTTTCCATAAAAAGTGTAGATTATACATTGAGTCGAAGGCTATACCGGCGTACAAAAGACTAATGGAGGTGGCATCAGAGGGCTTACCGCGAACCACGTTCGACGTGTTGTCTCCCTGTCATACTTACGTACGAATTTACAAGTGCGACAGAGAGGTAACACGTCGAACGTGGTTCGCGATAGGCCCTCAAATGTACAGCCAAGTGACGATGATGAAAATTACATTTTCAAAACTTTTGTCTTTTGTTACCATTGTGTTAGCCGCCTGTACTTACTTTCAACATATATTAGTAGTTTATGTTACTGCTACATAATAAAAGGCATTAAAATACACGAGTGTGGGCTTAGGAAACGAACGAAGTGAGTTTCTTAAAAAGATCACACGAGTGTTTTAATGCCTAATTATCTTATACCTTTAAACGAGCAATTCTTGTATATATATATTTCCGGGATCTCGGAAACGGCTCTAACGATTTTGCTGAAATTTGGTATATGGGGGTTTTTGGGGGTAAACAATCGATCTAGATTAGTCTTATGTTTGGGAAAACGCGTGTTTTCGAGTTTTCATGCGTTTTTCTTTCGACGCAGAATATGGTCGCTAATTTCGTGTTGCCGGCCACTGTCCGTCTGGTCCAGCGGGTTAAGACGCGGACTGCTAAACGAGTGTTACGGGTTCGAATCTCGCCTGGTGACTAACTTTTGTTTTTTTTTTATATGTTCAATTTTATATATAATTTTTTAATTTTTATTGTTTTAGACAAGTTTAATTTAGTAAAAGAATGTAGTTAAGATTATCACCTATACACCACCATATTACAATAAATAGTTAGTTATAACCGAGCAAAGCTCGGTCGCCCAGGTACTGTATAGTTATTGCAGGTAGTTCGCAATCACATTTTTAGCACAGGCATTATAAGAGAGGTATGGGCATTGTAAATGTCATCTGGCTCTGTGTGGTAGGGCACAGCACAGCGGATGTCATTCCAGATCTAGAGCAGAACCCAACTGGGGAAGTACCTCCACCTTACAGAAAATCGCAGCCAAATAACACTAGACCCTACTCATAGTGTTGTGTTCCTGCCGGTGAGTAAGGTTGCCAGAGCTCAACGAGGGGTGGGAGGGTGTTAGGGTCGGCAACGCGCATGTAAATCCTCTGGAGTTGCAGGCGTACATAGGTTACGGATACTGCTTACCATCAGGCAGGCCGTATGCTTGTTTGCCACCGACGTAGTATAAAAATAAATAAAAAAAAACACACAATTAAAATATTTCATACGACATGTGCTAATTATTTGTCTCAGTGTAAACAAAAATATATCATAATTATGATATCAATTTTCAAATTCAAAATGGCGGACATGTTTTATAACTTATTTTAAGAAATTATGAGTAGTTTAAGACTTTAAAAAGCAAGAAATTGTTTCTTGCTTCTGTTTGTATATGTATCATGTAGTATTTGATGTTTTCATTATTTTTGAAAGTCCTCAGGGTGCCGATTACGAAAATGACATCCATTATGGAACCCAAGATGGCGGACATTCATTTTTCTTAAAAATCGGTATGGGTATCATCTCCGAGGTTCTTCGAGGTTCCGATTACGAAAATGACGTCCATTTTGCAATCCAAGATGGCGAACATTATTTTTTCTTAAAAATCGATATGGGTGTCATCTCCGAGGTTCCTCGGGGATCCGATTACGAAAATGACGTTCATTTTGAAATCCAAGATGGCGGAAATTATTTTTTCTTAAGTCGATATGGGTGTCATATCCGAGGTTCCTCGGGATTCCGATTACGAAAATGACGTCTATTTTGAAATCCAAGATGGCGGACATTAATTTTTCTTAAAAATCGATATGGGTGTCATCTCCGAGGTTCCTCGGGGATCCGATTACGAAAATGACGTTCATTTTGAAATCCAAGATGGCGGAAATTATTTTTTCTTAAAAGTCGATATGGGTGTCATATCCGAGGTTCCTCAGGATTCCGATTACGAAAATGACGTCTATTTTGAAATCCAAGATGGCGGACATTAATTTTTCTTAAAAATCGATATGGGTGTCATCTCCGAGGTTCCTCGGGGATCCGATTACGAAAATGACGTTCATTTTGAAATCCAAGATGGCGGACATTAATTTTTCTTAAAAGTCGATATGGGTGTCATCTCCGAGGTTCCTCGGGGTTCCAATTACAAAAATGACGTCAATTTTGGCGCTTCTTGTTGGTGCAGATTTCAAAAATAGAGACCATTTTAGAATTAAAGGTGGTTGATATCACGGCTACACACATCGACACCCATTTCAAAAAGTAGCGTCCGCCATATTTATTTTCAAAATAGATGCCATTTTTGAAATCCACACCCCTAAAAACCCAGAAAACAACACCCATGACGACTTTTTCAAAAAAGTGACGTCCGCCATCTTTATTTCCAAAATGGACGTCATTTGTAAAATTAGTACACATACATCATACAACATGAAAATTAAAAACATTTCCATCCTCTTTTGGGCAGTTGTGTAAGTCTGTGATAACCCTAGGTAGGTACGGAGACCTTGAGCGGTGTCGGCATTTACGCAAACATCAAAGGCGTCGGCCCACTGTTACTTTTTACACTGTGATTTTAGTGTGTAAACGAAAACGTCACATGATATATCAAAAGAAAAGTTATTTTATCTTATACCTTTAAACGAGCAATTCTTGTATATATATATAATTATATTTCTGTGATCTCGGAAACGGTTCTAACGATTTCGCTGAAATTTGGTATATAGGGGTTTTTGGGGGTATACAATCTATCTAGATTAGTCTTATGTTTGGGAAAACGCGTGTTTTCGAGTTTTCATGCGTTTTTCTTTCGACGCAGAATATGGTCACTAATTTCGTGTTGCCGGCCACTGTCCGTCTGGTCCAGCGGGTTAAGACGCGGACTGCTAAACGAGTGTTACGGGTTCGAATCTCGCCCGGTGACTAACTTTTGTTTTTTTTTATATGTTCAAGTTTATATATAATTTTTTAATTTTTATTGTTTTACACAAGTTTAATTTAGTAAAAAAAAATGACCTATGTAATAAGAGAAATCGACAATAGATGGCGTTACTCTGTGACAAGTGCTGTAAGGTTAAAATCGATTGTAAATAATAATAATTGTCAGTTGACATTTTACTTTTTAAGTTTATGTACATTATCACCACCATATTACAATAAATAGTTATAACCGAGCAAAGCTCGGTCGCCCAGGTACTATATTACTAACTGTACTAAGTTGCCTTTTTAACAAGTTGGTCCAGTCCATGGTTGCCTACATTTTATATAAAAATCGGTTAATCTAGGCGACCATTAACTGGACCAACTTTTTAAATACGGCAACTTTCAAATAAGCTTTCATTTGATATATCATACGATGAAATAACAAACAAAAAAACTATCCGTACGCAATCTTACAAGGCAACCTACTTGAAATGTATCACTGTGAATTTTGTCTTACATTTATTTCTTATCAGAAATAAATAACATGAGGGTGCACATACCTTATAACGTATCTCTATATAACTATCGGTTATCAATATTAGCATTAGCGGTTAAAAACAACATTCCCCTTAAAACAAATAACTATCGCGAGGAAAATACCAAGTCCAAACATCTGAAAAAAATCGGGAAAGAAAAGCTGCAACTGGCTTTTAAAATGGTACAAGGAAGGGTGGTCATCTGTATGGGAATGTGTTTTTTTTTTGTCTCTATTTGACCCAATGGTTGACTGGTAGAGAATGCCTTTTGGCATCAAGTCCGCCATTTGTGTTTTTTTTTGTTTGTGCAATAAAGTTTAAATAAATAAATAATATTCATGTAACGCGATAACGAATTCTACGTGAACGAAACCGCGGGCAATACCAACAAAATAACAATTTTCTATTGCTATCAATTTAAAACACGATTTAGGAATTTTTTTGATGGACCGTAGACGCAGTCAAGGGCACCCCGCTCCCCACTACCGTTGTTCGCTGCCTCCTGCCACAGCGCGCGGCGCGCGCAAACTTGCCGCGCGTTTGAAACGTAACGTATTTATATAAGCAAGGAATGCATACATATCAGTAATGAGTGTCGCCGTGATTTTATATTTCTAAATTTTTGTTTAGTAACTGAGATCATTGTTGATGATCGATTATTATTAACTCTACAAACTTTAATTCAATATTAGCTATACTGCTTAACCTGAAATCAATATCTAGACAAGCACATTGTCTACATGTCTAACTTTTTACTAGAATACTAAGTTGATCGATAATATCGTAATTTTGCAATATCAGCAACTCTAATTCTATATTTACAAAATAACTCGTGTTTTTACGTTTACCAGAAAGCAGCTGTTCCAGATTTCTAAAAACTGAAAATTGTACATAAATTGAAGTGTTATTCGATATGCTAAAGTTTTCTGTAACTTTAATTCTATATTTACTTAGTTATTAGCAAAAATTAAAATATTTAAATATAACCGAAAGCTCAACCTTAAAATTTCTAACTTTTTACCAAAGTATTATTTAACATACTCCCAATGACATATCAAAAAAGAAAAAACTTTAATATTATCGAAACCCATTTTTGTTCAACCGCTGGTCTATCTACGGAACCCGTCAACTTGTGTGCCGCTATGAGTCGCGAAAGAGCGTCCGCTGTGTTATCATCCGATTTTACGTATTCTATATCAAAATCGTACGCCGACAATATCAAGGCCCAACGCTGCAACCGGCTCGCAGTCATACTGGGTATACCATTACCCGGTCCAAATATGCTCACGAGAGGCTTGTGGTCGGTCTTCAACGTAAACCGCCTACCGTACAGGAATTGGTGAAACTTTCTTACTGAAAATATAATAGAAAGTGCCTCTTTGTGTATTTGACTATAGTTGCGCTCGGCCGGTGTGAGCGCTCGCGAGGCATAGGCGATGACGGTGTCGGGCGCCCCGCGCGCGCGCCCGCGCATGGCCAGCACGGCGCCCACGCCGTAGGGTCCCGCGTCACAGGTGACAACCAGTTCCCGATCCGCATCGTAATGTCCTAAAACCGGCGCCTCGCTCAACACTTTTTTAACCTTGTTAAATGCCCTGTCCTGTTCGACCGACCACGTCCATTTCCTTTGTTTCCTTAATAATTCATATAAAGGCGCTAAAATTTCACTAAGGTTTTGTATGAACTTTCCATAAAAAATTACCATACCTATAAACGACTTAAGTTCGGAAACATTCCTAGGTCGAGACATTGTTAAAATTGGCCTAACTTTGTCTGCGTCTACCCTAACCCCATTTTTATCAATCACAAATCCCAGGTATTTAACCTCTGGTACCAGAAAGGAACACTTTTGTTTTTTTATCCTCAGCCCATTTTTACTTAATCTTTCTAATACCTGCCGAAGGCTACCTAAATGTGAATCTAAAGTATCCCCAGTTATCAAAATGTCATCTAAAAAAAAGTCACGTTAGGGATATCCTTCAAAAGGTTACTCATGATTCTTTGGAATATACCCGGGCTAGACGAGAGGCCATATACTAAACGCTTATACCTGAACAATCCCCGGTGCGTATTAATTACCGTTAAATCTCTAGAACCGTCATCTTCCAATATAATTTGATTGTAGGCTTGTGATAAATCTAACTTAGTAAAATACCTACTACCGCTAAGCTGGGAAAACAGGTCTTCAATTTTAGGAATTGGAAATTTGTCTACTAATAAAACGCGATTCAAAGTGGATTTATAATCCGCGCACAAACGTAACGATCCGTCCGGTTTATTTACAATTACCAATGGCGTGGCCCAGTCCGAGTGCTCCACCGGCTCGATGACGTCGGCGCGCAGCATGGCGTCGAGCTCAGCGTCGACGCGGTCCCTCAGCGCGTAGGGCAGGGGGCGCGCGCGACAGAATACGGGCGCCGCGTCCGGCCGTACGCGCAGCCGAGCCCGGCCGCCGGTGAACGCACCCAAGGTCCCATCGAATATTTCTTTATGCCTGTAAATTACATCGGATATTTTATCGTCACATATTACATCATTTGTGAGAACATTTTCGCATGAAGACAGCTTAGGTATTGCAATATCCAATTCGGCTAACCATTCACGACCTAATAAACTCGTCGTACCTCTCTGATGGACATATAAATTCAGTTTTTTTTAAATGTTTTTGTACTGCACATTACCTACAATAAAACCTAATAATGGTTTCGTTACGGTACCATCATAAAACTTTAAAGATATATTACATGGCTCTAAAGGTACATCTTTAAACAAAGTATCATATGTCTGTTTACTTATACATGTTAAGGCTGTACCCGTATCAATCTCAAAGGTCATTAACTTATTATTAACCATAACTTGTATCCTTACCGGTCTATATTTGTCGAGGCTCATTTGGTAAATGGGCTCCTCGCTTCCGTCGTTTACCCCGAACGGTATTTCCTCCTGGTCCAACTGCCCATCTTCAACCACCCAGTGCACTCGTGAGTTGCCCCAGCTGTTTCTAGCGCGACCACCACGCGCTCCGCTGCCACCGGGAGTGGCCGCTGTTCCCGGCCCGTAACGAGTGGCTCCGCTTCGGCCACGTCCGGCTGAAGTCCTTGTACCGCCACCCTGAATATTGCCTCTAAACGCGGATACCTGTCCACGTATCCCGTCGGTCATGGTTGGGCACATGCGACGCAAATGCCCCTTTACATTGCACCGACTACACACGTAACTGTTAAATTTACAGTGAGCCTGCTCATGACGAAAATCACCGTCATGCATCCCGCCGCTGCCAAGCGAATATTATGCACTTGTGCAATAGGGGCCCCTGTTGCCAAGCCACATATGGCTGCACCGCCGCCTCCCCTTTCGACCGCTACCGAATCCCGCTCGGCCGCTTCAAGAGATAACGCTAATGACACTGATTTCGCGAAATTTATTTTAGTTTCCGCAAACAATCGCTGTCGTATTATATCACTGGATAGTCCGCACACAAACTGGTCTCGCATATTTTCGTCTAAAGTTGCTTCGAAACCACAAAACCGCGTACTGCGCCACTATTTGACCTTTGACCTGTCGGTACTGACGAAATCTGAAACGTTCTGCTAGCACCGAAGGAGTTGGTTCCAGATGCTTTCCCATACCTCTTTAAAGGTCATCTCGGCTGGCTTCTTTGGGCTACACAAATTCACCATCAATTCGTAAGCTGTCTCACCGACCACTGAAATCAATGTCGGTAATTTCCGCTCATCTTTTACGTTGTTGACGACAAAGTAGCTCTCCAGCCTGTCACAATATGATCTCCAGCTACCACTTTGGACGTCAAACTCTCGAATTTTCCCCACCGACATGTTGATTTAAATAATATCCTCGTCAGCCACTGATAAATAAAAGACGGCGTGTGGTGCGTAGTATGTATATTTCCAGACTGATCGGTCTAGCTTAAACCCACCCTCAAGTACATTTATAATAATTTATATCTACCCCATATTCAATACCTAACAGTACAGATATTAAGCGTGCCAGACACGTGCCGTGTATTTAGGGCTCCGTACCAAAAATCCATCCGTATCCGTCCATCTGTCATATACCTAATATGAAGAGGGGGCAAAATTTCAAAGTTTAGTCATGTTAACGGCACCAATCATGGGACATTTAAGAGAAAATTTGGTTTTTCTTTTTATATTTCACCGACATCTGTAAAATTTTTACCGCTTTATGCTTTATCCAATAAAAGTTGAATGTCCAATTCATCCTTTATGTTTTCTATGTATTAAATCAAAGCTGCAATAGGGTCGTTTCCATCTACAAATCTTAGGGCAGAATAGTATCCCAATAATTTTTTATGGATTATAAAAATATGTTAAACTACCTTTAGTGGACATCTAATGAGCATATTTTTTGTAAATATTGAATTTAAAATATCTTTTAACACACGTCACGTGCCCCAAGTAGAAAAGACATTGAAGATTCCGATGACGTCACAACTCACGGTTTGACACTGGGCTATAACCACGAAAATCGTAGTTCGTCATTACGGGCATTTTTCTCTATCATTCTAATTACGTCTTGGTAAGAGTAAAAGAGAAAAAACCCCACAATATGCGATGTTCGGTTTTTGCGGTAGGCCCTCCGTTTTTTTTTATCTTTATTTATTTATTGAGTTTTTCAAACAAATAGGTCAACTAGGCCCCCCGTTGTCTGTTCTCAGTACCAAATTTAATACTCAAGCCGTAGCCATTTTGGTGGTGGGCAATTAATTGAAGCTTCGATATCTGCACTAAAAATTAACATCATAGAAATGCTAATGGATTATTGAATACTTTATGATATATAATAACTCAATGATTACAGAAAACATATTTTATTAGTTGGTTAAAAACCCACACGCACACACAGCTTGCCCACCACCTAAATGGCGACGGCTTGAGTATCAAATTTAGTAGGTACTAAGAATAGACAATGGGGGCCTTGGTGTTACGTGTGTATGTACCTATATACTTACTTTACTCTTTGGTCTGTGCATAGTTGTGTCAAATCGTAAAATGTGACGTCATACAATTTATAAAGAGCGTTTTGGGCACGAAAGCATGGGTCAAAATATATTTTGTTAATTTATCATATTTAAAGCCGTTTTTAGGGTAAAAGTTAAATTTTAGGGCAACTTTTGGTTGATATAGAACGTATAGTTTCAATATTATTTACCAATTAAAACTACGGTTTTTTTGCTCCAGTCATGGGAATGGATCAATTAATTTTCAAACAACAAATGTCAAAGAAAAATTAAACTTAGAAGGGGGGTTAAGGGGGGAATGGAATGTTATTTATTATTCTTATTTTTTAACTTGTATTAATTACAATGTTACAATGTTATTTTTCACATAATTACGGGAGATATAATGAAATGTTATAATAGGTTAATACTGTGAGAAATATTGTGTGCCCTAACAGGGAGTCATGAATTTACTAACTTTATATAACTGTAATATCTTATCATGTAACTGTAATATGTTCCTGACTTAGCAAAAAAATAATTTGAATATTAATATTTATCCTTTTTCACAATTGCTCTCTAGGGGTAAGACAGATAAGACCACCTGGGTGCTCTGATTCGATTTTGGGTGATCTTGAGATTTTGGTGGCATTGAAGATGGTGGTGTAGTATAAAAGTTAATATTAATTGTTAAAACTGCAAATCATGGTCACCCTGAGACAACCATCAAGTTTACGTTGCCACTATTGAGCGCACTACAATTGGCCTCGGCAATTTGCATAACGTTTCATGTCTGTAAAATGACGATGCCCTTTGTAAAAGGCAGAATCTCACAATTTATCTGCGACACCTATACCCTATGGGGAGTTGTGAGGTGATGTTTAAATGTTTATATTTAACCATAATAATGATACATGTACACGAAAACATAATCATCTCCCTTTTTGAATAAACGGATCCAATACATCTTAAGAGATCTTTATACACCGTGGACCGGTAAAACCCGACAGATTTTAACCACGCATTCTTGAGATCATAAGGAGCATAACATTTGCAAAGATTTTTAATCAGCTGAGTAGCGTGTAGAAACATGTAGGTACTAAACGCATTTTATCATTTAATTGGTACATTCCTCCTTGATTTTTTATTTGTTGATAGTGACATAAATGAGGCTCATTTTGATGCAAATCTGAGATTACAAATCCTTGGTGATTTTGCTGTAACATATGTCTGGTAATAAGGAAAATGATCAAAATCAAAAAAGCGGCCAAGTGCGAGTCGGACTCGCCCATGAAGGGTTGCGTACCATTTATGACGTATTAAAAAAAACTACTTACTAGATCTGGTTCAAACCAATTTTCGGTGGAAGTTTGCATGGTAATGTATATCATATATTTTTTTTAGATTTTTCATTCTGTTATTTTAGAAGTTACAGGGGGGGGACACACATTTTTTCACTTTGGAAGTGTCTCTCGCGCAAACTATTCAGTTTAGAAAAAAATGATATTAGAAACCTAAATATCATTTTTGAAGACCTATCCCTAGATACCCCACACGTATGGGTTTGATGAAAAAAAAAAGCTACGTAAAGTAGCACTTTTTGAGCAACTGTATTAAAAAAATCTGTTTGGGCGGTTTCACAAAAAGTTGTTGGTGACGTATAGGAATTCCACTTTTGAAAATATTTTAAATTATTTTCAATTGTAGCTAATTTGATAGTTTATTGTATGAACAGCTTAAAACTATTAAATTTATTAAGATATAATTACAATTCAAGTAAATAATCTCAATTATACTTCATGTTTGGTGGGAAGAGGTTCCATTACGTCACTGATTTAGCAATGGATTTTAAAAAAACTAGAAAGTTTAAAAGCATAATACACTGTATTAATCAAACATAAACAAAAAATTCTTCACAAAAAAAAAGAAAATCGTTTAAAAATGTTAAAAAAACCAGTCACTTTTATCAAAAATCTTTCCTTAACGCTACTTTTCAGTACTTTTCACTATATATTATTGCCCACAGCTTGACAAATACTTAAGATTGAAAAAAAGTTTTATCCATCTTTGATAGCTAATTAAGTACAATGTCTTTTAACAAGTTATCATTTCAATATCGTTAATATATTGTACAATATCTTAGAAAATAAATCACAGCCATAAAAGGACACAATTGACCAGTGGCGTAGACTGGAACACAAAATGGCGTTTAGGAACTATAAGGTAATATTCACATTGCTAGGCTTTTTGCACTTTATTTCTAGTTAATACTACAGAGGCAGATCATTGAGATCATAACAGTCATGATATATATAAACTATAAAAACTTTTTTTATCACTTTAGTGTGTAAACAGGAGAAGGGATACCATTTATTTTTGTTAATTTTTTACTATAAGTATAGAGTATCTGGCAGACGTCGAAAGGCGATTCCTGAAAATTTTCTAAATAGAAAATATCCAAAGATGATCTTTCTTTATTTATCTTGGCTTACACTAAAGGTACAATATAAAGCAATATAACAGTTAAAATAGTTATTTTGATTAGTTAGTCTAAAGAATTATAGAAGCGGCATTAGCCAAAACTTAACAAATTTGCCTGTTTTTTCGCGATCTATTACAAAGAAATACTCCCAGAGATCGATGCAGCCCTTTGTTTCGTGCACAAGAACCATTAAAATAATTAATAAGCGTGTCTCTCACAGGTGGTATTAGTTTAGCAGTTTAGAAGCCATCGCAAATAAATACGTAATCAAACCAAGACTGGCAGATCAAGCAAGCAAACAGGCTGACGATGAAAAACATTGTGTGTAACTCGGGGCGTAAAAATATCGCAAACTCAAGTCTTTAAATCGCTCCGGCAAGCCGTCGCCTTTTAACTATTCTCTAGTTTGCAATATTTAACTTACGCCCAATGTTTCACAATGTACTATTATGTATTAACGACGACCTTTACAAACGAAAATTTAGATAAATAAAAAATAATAATAATATTGCATTTGCAATTGAATGAACTATTTATATGTATTACTATTGTAGATTTTCAAACCAGTTTATTGTACTGTCACATTCTGATTTAAATAACGTACAGTGTCATGTAGATACCCAGCAATAGCTTCTTTATGAAACGAGCCTTAGAGTTCCTTTACGTCACTTTTGAGTTCCATTCACGCTTTAGTGGCGTAATGGAGGTAACGTATCCACGACTTCGCGACATTAAAATATAATTGCAAATAAAGTATCAGATTTACAATGAATATCACTCTTTATTCTGAATCTTGATTAAAACGGTTAATAACACGCTAAAAAGTTTTAAGTAAAGAATTATCTTACCTTATCAAAATCAGTTGCTTAGGTGGAACTCCTTTTTTTGACTAAGAGCCACGCGACCGCTCTTTTCACATATTGCGTACGAATTGCTGTCATTTTCAACAAACTGGCGGCTGATACAGGCTTGAAATGTTGCTATAATCGAAAATAACTTCGTATTGCTTTGCTTTATAGTTGCCAAGGTAATAAAAATGCGGTGGCGTAGTATGGGAATTCCGCTAAACGCTATTTCGCAGGACAAGACAAAACCTGTTGTTTTTAATTAAATTTGAACCACACTGCTGCGTTTTAAGGTTTAAAATTGTAGTTTGGGTTATTCTTTATAAGTAAAATACCCGTTACTTTCAAATAGTCTTGAAATTGTATTATTTTTCTTACTCCGATCTTGGCATGGTTGGTATGGGACACGTCAAAATTAGACCACTCTTTTTACTTTATTTGGTTTAATTTAAAATTGTACAGAGCAAACTATATTTTTTAAGGGCTAGTAAACAGTCTATAAGTTGTTTGTTAATATAGTCTTCATCATTCAACATAAATTTAGGTAAAATTCATGAAAATGGCTAACAAAGTCATGGGACATGACTATTTCGGCCCAACAACTTTTTGTGAAAACGCCCGTTTTGTAGTTTTTATTTTACCGTTCTGTCGCCATGCATGATTAATGTATTCATGCCAAACTGCAGCATTCTAGCACTAACGATCACGGAGCAACGCCGCGGACGGACGTACAGACGGACATGGCGAAACTATAAGAAACCCTAAAAGTGTCTGGTAAATATCATATTATTAATATGTCGGTCATAAGTTAAGATAGACATATTGGCACAAGTCGGGGTATAAATCTCCCGTTTGGGAGCCGCACCATTCCCGTTGACGGCTCATTTTGCGGCGCGGCGCGACGGCGCGGCTTCGGCACGGCTAGGTCTGTGGTTTTCATAGGCCGTTCATCTCCACCAATAATTATTCCAGCCCTTCCTTATTTAAGAGGAAAGGAGGCCAAGGCCCTATTTTCCTGTTATTATAAATGTTTTTATGGAAAAGTGGTCGTCCACTATTATCGTAATGAGTGTGAAAAATATGTTATTTGCTGCGAATATTATTAACCAGTAGATCTATCATGATAAAACCAAGTTATTTAACTTGGAACACGCTCTGTCAGCTATAATCTCGCTTCGCTGGCTCATTCGATGTATTCGTTCAAAATGTTTGCGGTCATCATATTAATATTAAAGTGTAGGTAATATTTACCTTATACAGAAATCGTTAATTGGAGGTAAAACCACAACTAATTTTACTATTTGTTTTTAGTTACTTAAACATAAAAAACAAAGAGTTCGACATGCATTCAGTGCATTCATTGTAATAGGTACATGCCTATATTGAACTACGTATAATCAAGTGCTGATAATTACCATGATCCTGCATTGGCATCTTCCTCATAGCAATCCTGTTAGCCTTTGGTAAACAGGTTTTTTAGGTACCTACACTACCTGTAAATACAATCTATACATATTATACATAGGTAATACCTATTTGCGTTAAGTCAGTAGGCAACGCGGTTAATGTCAGATTGATCGCAATGAATATGGATGGGAAAATATAAGGAAAAATAAAATAAACGCCAGCTCAGATTATATTTTAAGGTGCAGTAGATTTGGCCAGCATAGGTTTTTAAAAAGCAAAGTGCTTTTTTAGATCACAATACGGTTGGCAAAAATTTAATTATCAATCTTAAGGGCTTTTTCTAGTAACTTCATCCGAGCCCTGATTTTTCGACTTTTGGTCGACGAACATAGGTCTAAAATGTAACTTAAAAATTTGTAACAGTTTATACAATAAAGCTAAAAATATGAATACTTCTTCTAAAAATACCCAATTATATATTTGATCGAACTTATCGATTACTTTTTTATTTATTAAAACATACAAAATATTAAAATCCAATACATGATATCTGCAATAGCGGGCACGCACAGCCATCTCGCTTACGCTTATGATCAGTGAAAGTGAGAGAAGAACCTGAACCCATGGGACCTCAATATCTATATCGCAATCTAGCCGGACAAATTTCCTTTGGAACCTCGGCAGTTTACAAATTTTTAGTGGTACAGTCGTTGTCAAAGATATGTTTACGAGTTTAACTCAAGGTTTTTTAGTCACTCGCGCGACATGTTTCGGAAAGCCAGGTCTCCATTTTGACCTACAAGAACTAACAGTAGGTACATGAGCAGCGATCACGATAGAGCGTATACTTAAAAAAAAAACAGTCAAGTGCGAGTCGGACTCGTGTTTCAAGGCTTCCGTACATCACACAATTTTTAACCATGTTTTATTTTTGAACGTGAAAAACTCCTATTGGGTCGGATCAAAAACTAGATGTAACGGAATGTGTTATGGCGCGATGGCTTATATCTCTGCAACTATAATGTCTATATCATATGCATAGTTTTTATATCGATGTTTATGAAAGAAACCATTACATGGAATTGTACCGCTGTGAGAAAGATGACGCTCATTTTGCACTAGAAACGACACATTCGGAGCTAAAATAACTTTTATCTTATTAGTCTATGCAGTTTTTAGAAAAAAAGTAATGTTATTTGATAGATCGTTCGTAATTGATATAAAAATATAATTTATGACGGATTAAAACAAGTTGTAAAAAAATGAAAATGTGGGATATTTCACAGATATTTTACGATTGATCTAGTTTGAGGCCACTGTGTGCGAAAATGTATGTACAAAACTGATGCAAAGTAGGTTGAATAACAAGATCAAATACCCCAAAGCCCAAAATCAAATGCGAAGGCCGATGGCCGAGCTCCGTGTAGGGCCGAAAGCTCCGAGCGTCCGAGGGGTGTGTCCTTCCCGCAACTTTCTCAAGTATTTTAATAGCGAAAGCCGAAGAGAAAGAGTTGCAGGAATGTAGTATCTACTCAAACATAAAACAATAGTACAAGTACCATTGCAGCTTTGTGCCAGATACAGCCTACTCGCATTTTTATTCTTCAGTCCGACTCACGCCTCTCTTGGGCCCTTCTTCCCTTCGGCCCTACGCGGTGCGCGTTCGGCCTTCGCAATTAAGATTCTTTGGCCAGTATTCTGTGCTTAAGCCCTAATGTCCCGCAGCTCGCATGTGGGCGTGCCTCTCTTGAACGCTTTTGGTTTTCGGCCTTCGCATTTAAAATACTTGTGGAATTGTAGGAAGTATGCACAGATCGGAAGCTCCGGGCCTTAAGCTCCACGCGGGGCTCGGCTTTCGGTCATCGAATCCAGATACTTGTACTATTGTTCTTTGTCTGAGCACTAACCTCCCAAAGCTCGACCTTCGGCCTCAGCCGTGTGTATTAGTCACGCCTCTTCAGGACGTTTCGGGCTTTCGGCCTTAGCAATAGCTGCCTATACCACTTCTTCTTTGTCCGCATCTTTGTCCCGCTGCACGGGGTTGCCTTTCTTAACCATGCCACGCCATTTGTTGCGGTAATATACGTCATTGCATTCTAATGAGAGAATTTTCATGGCCCTTTTGGACAGTCGTTAGCCATGTGGCTAGCGGTCTACCGCCTCCCCTTTTGCATGTTGCGATGGAATGCCATGCCATAAGGAACCGTATGACTACTAAGATACGGTTGACTTTTGTTTATATTTTTTAGTAATTAGTGACTTTTGCTTGTCACCTGACGGTGTACCAAATTTCAAATTAATTGCTTCAGTAGTTTCGAAGCAAATGAGCTGTGAGAGACGGACAGACGGACGGACAGACAGACGCGCGAGCTATCCCATAAGGTTTCCGCTTTTTTCCTTATAAGGTACGGAACCCTAAATAGTGAACATATCTTTAACGTCGACTGTATATACTTTTTTTTACTGATAATGATTGCAAAATAGAACACGCTGCGATATAAAATATGATTAAAATACAACGAATAACTTATTTCAGATAATAATAAAGATAGTTTATTTTTCAAGTAGGCATATTACAATGCGCTTATGAACGTCAAATAAAGCTACACCGGCTCTAACCCTACACTTCTGACCCTAGAAGGTTTAAATCCCTCCTAAATTGTCGGAGACAAGAAACTCGGCAGAAAAAAGAAGAAGGATGATGTAGAATTGAACTCAAGTTCATTTCGCAAATTATGAGGAAATCGGAGCTAAAACCTAAAACATATTGTAAAATAACCACAACCGATATTCGTAACTGTCAAGACATTTTATACTTGACCAATTAAGAGGAAGCCAAGCCAAGTCAGCCACACTGTAATGACTAAAAAAATGTCTTTATTTAATCTGTTTATTTTCATTTCGGTGTTGAGATACAATCCGAACTCAGTTACAATCTCTATATATGATTGCCTAAGCATTTTTAGCGCTGCTATCATATTGATCTGTCAGGCTTTATTATAAGTTTACCGTTTTATTGAGGTGTTTACTACGGTTGAAGGCTTGGCTGCACGCAGCTGATTTGTATGTTAGAATAGAATAAAATTTATTCAGGATACTTGAACAACAAAAAAATTTAACAATAATAACATGTCACAAAAACTATTGTATGTTGTATGTTGATGGTATGAAATATACACCATGCACGTCGGAATTTAGAAAATACCTGATTTATCCGGGTATCGCCGTCGACGGATACGTCTGGGAGGACATCATCATCATCATCATCATCACCTTTATTAGGCTCTGGACAAACTATCACACTGTCGTTGTGAACAAAAAAAATGTTAAATAAAAATGTAAATATGTTAAAAGGAAATACCAGTTGAGCCTCTTTTCAGATTTGAGAATTTAGGTAAATATCTCCGTCGTGCTGACAAGGGCGGCTCCTAAAATAAGTGCGATACATTATTGTGATTCACTGCTTTGAATAGATCTAGATTTTATACGTTAATACAGACGACAAGGGAATTCTCCTTAGAATTTTGCATATGGTAGGAAAAATTGCAATTTCAAATATTTATGTCGCAAGTGGGTTCTAGGGGTATTTTACATGTGTCGATTTCTGTACAACGTACAACTGCAATTGAAAGTGAAGTGAATATGAATATGGTAAACATCCTCGACTCCTGAGATTTATTGAGCATACGAATAGATTACCTACAGCTATTTCGTCACCTCTGTTGCCAGGAATATAGGATTGAGAGAGGCGACTTGTTATTGCGGCTACTATTGAGTATCTGGAATATTTAAGTTAAATTATGAGTTAACATATATACTCCCCACTTTTATCACACAGCATACCAACCTTTTATTACCTATACATTAAAGTAGTGTATACATATTTTTGGCACTTTGTTCGTGTCGATATTTAATACCTTGACTGTACAAAGCAGTCGTGGTACGGGGGTAAAAAACCAAGACAACTATCACAAAATTATTGTCGTCCTAATCATTGCGTTCATGATTGGTGTCTGGAGGTTTCATTACATTAATTAAAGAGTTTTTTGTAAACACTGAAATGCATGACAATTTCAAATGTGCTAACGTCGGGTTGTCAAAAAAATCAAAAAATTCCTAAACTGTGTACGATTCCCGAGAGTTGTTGAAATACGTGGAAATGCAGCCCAAAGCTTTACCGGAAACGTTTCCCAAATTGACGATATCCACACAATGCTCGATTGATAACAGTGGCTTCCGCGAGTTCGTGAGAATAGGCCTGGTCAGCCGGAAAGGGCTATCGGATCGTGCCAGTGCAGGTTGAGAATAGATTCTCGTGCACTTCAGACAGGTACGAATACGAACGTCAATTAATCGTATTGCTCGGTACTAGTACCAAAACTGTACACGAGATTTTAAAGAGGCATAGAAAACATCCCTTTAAGGTTTAAAGGTGCACTTTCCCGGAATTTGCCAATATGACACTGTTACTGCAATGGGGTTGGCCAGTCGAAGTAAGTATTTTACAGATGGCGCCAGCATTCTCGTAGCTTGCTCTGTCAATACCTAGAATTGTATGAAATTATTATTTTTTTTATTCTACCGCCTGGCCAGCCGTGTAAGCCAAATTTCATTAAACAAAACTAGAGTAAGGGGCAAGCTATGATGGCGCCATCTATGCAAACCATTGACAGTTGCCAACCCCATTAATTTTAGCAAAAAAACATTTAAATGTTTGCTTCGTATAAGAGCTGTCATTTACATTACACTTGTCAATTTACTGTGCTGTGCATTGCTGGCAATTAAAATTGAGTTAGAAAATTAATAAAGTCGGAATTTTAGTTTATTATTAAATTAGGGTCATAGTTATATTATAGTATTTTATGCAACAGTTGTATAAGAAGGGTCAAAAAAGGCGAGTGGCGTGAGTTGAATACGCCACGAGCATTTTTTGACCTACTTATACAACGTTGCATACAATACTTTTCCTACGAATCAACAAAAATAAATCTTAATTTAGGTAAACAAAGCAAAAGTATATAGCCAAGACGCGCGAGCATACCTTGTTACGCGCCCGGCCCGCCCCGGGCCGCTAACGGCCGGTCAGCTACACCTCCTCGTAACTCATGAGGCCCTGGTACTTGCTACTAGCTAAATTAAAAATTTGGACAGTTTTTTCTCGATTTTGGCCACCGTAGCCTACGGAGACTAACAAGCAACGCCAAGCGGTCTTCGTAGTCTATGGGTGTTGCTATATTCCGGGTGTCACATGCGTGTTTCTGACTTATGAAGTGATTGTTTTTACTATGCGACCAAATGAATATTTTGTAAGTTGGCAGCAATGCACTTAGTTTAAAACTGTATTCGTTTTGATTTTGTTAGGTTGGTAGCCATTAATCGCAGTAACGTTATAGCGATTAAAAGCACAAGAGCTGTTATGAGGAATAGACAATATAGACATTTCTTGAAACCTTTTATGTATGTTCTTATATTCGTGTTAATGAATGCATAAATGACAGATAACAGTAGAGGAGTAGGAAAATACATATATGCTTTCAATCATTTAATGAGAAAGGAAAGGAGAAAATAGTGGTAGGCTGAAATTGGTTATTTAAAAGGTTTCCGACGTATGGAATAATTATAAGATTGCTGAAATATATAATGGATGCGGGCGGCCGATTGTTCTACATCAACCAAACGTTTTATCTCCGAATGAGAAGTTATATAAATTCGAACCTTAATACTATCACGATACAGTTGCTTTTAAACGACATTGTTACTTTGACATCTTGATGTTTGCTCTGCATAAAAGAAACAAAGGCTTCTGTTTAGCATATTATTGTTTTCTTAAGCCTAAAAATTACCTCAGAAAGTTTCAACTGTATCTACCCCTATACCTACTGGCAGGTTCATTAGGACTTTCGTCGAAATGGATTAAAGCACTAGTTTTAATGCTTAATTTTTTTAAAGGTTTTTTAAATGAAAAAAAGCATAATATTTTTGCGTAAAACGGTTTTATTGACCGAGCCAGTGCGAAACGTGAGTGTCTCCGTTTCAGCTTTGGCAAAAAATTACGTATGTTCTCTCTCAAATTCACGTGATTTTTTTCTTTCCGATTCAGTTTTGGATTGCTTTTAAAGGCTGCTATGAGGATTTGAGCGTTGAGCCACTAGTAGGTATACAAATAATTTAATATAGATAATATCGAGCGTTGAGCCACTAGTAGGTATACATATAATTTTATATAGATAATATAGATAGTATAAGGTGCTAACAATTTTGCTACCAATATTTTAACGGCTGATAGTACTCGGTTCCTGGAGTAATACTGAGAGTATTTTTGATACCATCGCATAGTCAAAGCGACGTTAATTTAGGCTTTGATGAACACTCTTTCATAGGGTTTATAAAAATGGTTGACTTTTATTTTTCCATATAAAGTAAATTCAGCAAGCAATGTGTCACTACTTTGTTTTAACTCAAAACGACGCATTTAATGACGCAACGTCACAACTGTCACAAGTGGTCACTATGTACAATTAAAAAATACATTGCCGCTCGGAATATTGAAAAAAAAAAAATGCCCTGGTAGCTACCTAAGAGTAAATAAAAAAATTGTTTCAGAATTGTTTTATAGCACTAAAACCTACGTCTAGTTTTAGTTTGCGGTTATATCAAAATTCACACTGTATTTAAGTATGAAACATTATAGGTTTTATAATGTTTCTGGAGATAATTGGAAGACAAATTTACTACGTAAAAACATCCTGTTAATGAAATAATTAAATGAGACCTCATTGAACACATTCTGGAACATCTTTTACCTAACACCCATTTCACGTGCTGCCAATCCATAATGACATATTCGACAAACATTTGTTGACATGACAGAAAGTGTTAATCTTGTCAGTTGCACAGTGCACATGATGATTATTTTTAGATAGTTTTTTTTTTTTCGGTTACTCAAAGATTTCTTAATTTCTATTTATTTGATTTTTAAATGTAAAGTACCATCTCTTAAATTATCGGTTACTAATTAGTTAGTACATTATATATTATAGACGACCGGTCTGGTCTAGTGGGTAGTGACCCTGCCTACGAAGCCGATGGTGCCGGGTTCAAATCCTGGTAAGGGCATTTATTCGTGTGATGAGCATGGATATTTGTTCCTGTGTCACGGGTATTTTCTATGTATTTAAGTATTTATAAATATTTATATACTTACTTATTAATCTTATTATATATATATATATATATATATATATATATATATATATATATATATACATATATATTATATATCGTTGTCTAAGTACCCTCAACACAAGCCTCATTGAGCTTACTGTGGGACTTAGTCAATTTGTGTAATAATGTCCTATAATATATATATATATATATATATATATTATAGTGATTAAGAGGAAAGCGGACGGCCGTTTCTCCATACAAACGTAGTCCCCATTTTCCTCTCTGAATATTGACATTATGGATTTTTTTAAAATATAATGTGATGTATATTATGCCTCTGCCTTTGGCTTTTTTTTTATATTTTTTTATTATTGTAAAAATTAAGAGCGAAAAGTTTTCATACAATTTTTTAATGCTCCTGACTCTTATAGTAATTATAAATTCGAAAAATATCTAAAGTAGGGGCATAGCTGTAGTCAAAATACAAACAAATTGTATCAAAATATTTTCAAGAATGTTAATATCTAGAGAGGAAAATGAGGACTACGTTTGTATGAAAAGGCGATTTCGCGCGGGCCCTCCACTTTCGTCTTAATTTGATTAAACACTATTATATTTATATTAAAACATGTTATCTGCTATAAACGCAATAGCGCTACAGATTGATTCTTACTGAAATCAACTCGTATACATTTCTTCATAATAAAATTGGATTTATAATATATTATATTTTCCTTCCAATAATATCAAGAGATATTTCATTACAACATTTATAACTAATACTCACAAGGAAACAATCTTCCTATCTTATGTTTTAGCTTTCAAGTGTTTATTAAATACTAAGTATACAATGGGGCTCCACGTTGGAAAGCTCCTTGAGAACCCGTTTGTAAAGTTAAGGCGGTTGAAAGCGTTACTCTCAGAGGGTTCACTAACTACTTAATAAGTACGAGTATATAAGATAGGTAGGTGCTTAACTAACAGACATTATTAATAGTACACTATGATACAAGTGTGCTAAGTTGGTCATTACACACGAGGCGATATTGTGCGCGCGAGCTGCAAGCGAGCACGCAATAAGAAAGCCGATATGTGTAATGACCATAGCACACGTGTCTCATACGACGTTTTTCAACACACTTGCGAGGAAAAAACAAAACTTATAAATTAGATTTTTTTTTGTCAAATCAGTTAAAGTAGAATGTTCAAAATGGTGGCTTACAGTTTTAACATCGAATAATTGCACCAAAGCGTGCTGGGCTTGTAGGCACTTATTCACCACTTCACCAGTTCATTAAAGTAAGCTACCAACACGTTTTCCAAGAAAGACTGGTTTTTGCTGATTTTTCATTGAATAAAAGTTTCATATGCCGCCAATTATTTTTCACCCGATTTTGATGGTAAAAGGCTATCATCGTTCTCGGCTCTTGTTTCTATTAGTATTACTGGCAACGTCAATTTTATGTGTTCTATAT